>NW_026652284.1:101258037-101310553 GCF_009828535.3 Hylobates moloch
ACGTGCCAGGCAGCTAATTAACATAAATACTATTTTAATTTTCCCTATTTTCAGGTCTGTGGTATTTGTCAACCTTTTAAAATTAGTAATTTGATATAATTACTTACTGTAATTTTTTTTTAAATATCCAATTTTGGCTCACAATTTTGAATTCATTTTCCTTATAAAGGGCTCCCGAAATGTATATACTTCAGGTCTCATAAAACCTAGCTTTACCCATGGTGCAACCCTGTTATTATGTAGATGAGAAAAAGGCTGAGAGGTAATTTCTTACTTCTTGGAATCATATGTTAAAGGCAGGATTGCAGCAGCAATCCAGGTCCCTGGACAGTGAATCAAGTCTCTTTCCATTAATCTATGCATAGAATGATTTAAGTTTTCTGTGTATGTGATTCTACACCTAGAATTTTAGCTGAAAAATAGAAGTGTGATGCTGAACTCTAAGTCTCAAAGCCTATTATAGATAGGGAGATTATGAAAAAAAATTTAAGCATTGTGTGTGGATTTTGTTGAGAAAAGTAAGTGTATGTTCGCAAAGTAGCTGGAAAAAGAGGAATCCCCTTTAGGGTTCTACCAATTCTTACCAGCTGAAATGTTCTAGCAATCTTGGCATCGCACTCTGAAATTTAGAAATGAAAATCCAAATGAAGTTCAACAGTGTTGCGTAAAGCAGGAAAGAACTAGACAATGTGAGACTCTTACTACTGATTAAAACAACATGGCCTGTGCTTATATTCCTTAAGGTTCAATTGTCTCTGAAGAATACACTGCAGAAACCAGAGGATGTTTCAGAGCTTGGAGACTGAGAGGGAATTTCATTCCTTCAGGTCCGTCATTGCAATCTCACCACAAATGTGGTCTAAGGAGTCCATTTTAATTATGTTTTGTAACTTTCTCTGAACAACTAAAATGAATGTGTATTTGGGGAGTTCCAATTACTGGCCTTGTGTGGAGGGCAAATAAAATAATGATTTTGTCTTCTAGTAAGACAGAAACTGTAAATTTGAAAACCAAATAAATCAGATTTTCTCATACTGATGAGGACTAACTGGACCATAATAAAATTTAAAATCATAAGCAGCAGTGATTTACTGAAAAAGCTTACAGCAGCTGTCCCAAGGATATTGGGCTGCCATTAAAGGCTTGTTTTCCACGTTAAGCAAAGACTTTATGGCAAATGTACTATACGACCTTCTCAAATTTCAAAGGCCAACTGAAAGTACATTTAAACACTAGGTCAGACATAGCACCTGATAGAAGCAAGACTGTCTAAACTGTGTCTTTGAACTGGGGGAGAAAAAATGGGTATTCACTCTGTTTCTTTTGGTTTAAAGGCAACTGGGCTCTCAAAGTATCTATTCTGAGAACTTGCTACATCCATCTTTGGGCCACATCTATGTCTCGGGTGTTCTCTAAATAACTGAGAGGTCTCCTCGCCCATCCTCAGTTCGAGGTTTCGTGAGAGTTCCTGCCTAGGAGAACGGTGAAAAGGAGAATAAGGCAAATCCTAGTAGAGTTGGTTAAAAACTCTGCATGGATAATTACACTATGGAGTGGAGGCTGCAAACTGGCTGCTTGTGGGAGACTCTAGATGGCAGGAGTATTGCTTGGCTTGAATATCATATTTAAGAAAAATTTGAACCAATATTTAAAAATCCTGAATTTGACATGAAAAAACATGGATTTGTTTTTCTAAAAATATTGTGTCACACTGGGTCTCATTCCTTCTTTTTTTTTTTGAGATGGAGTCTCACTCTGTCACCCAGGCTGGAGTGCTATAGCGCGATCTCATCTCACTTCAACCTCCGCCTCCCAGGTTCAAACAATTCTCCTGTCTCAGTCCCCTGAGTAGCTGGGACTAAAAGTGAACACCACCACGCCTGTCTAATTTTAGTAGTTTTAGTAGAGATGGGGTTTCACCATATTGGTTAGGCTGGTCTTGAACTCTTGACCTCAGGTGATCCACTCACTTTGGTCTCCCAAAGTGCTGGGGTTACAGGCATGAGACACCGTGCCCGGCACTGGGTCTCATTCTTGCAGGGATACCATGGGCTGTTGCTTAGTGAATGGGTAGACTAGGTACACACACCCTCACATACCCTGGCTCCTCAGAGAGGCAGTTGCTAATTCAGGATCAAACTTGAAAGAGCCTTATTAGGAAGGAGGCAACTGTGAGGAGGAATCTAAGGCAGCCATGCAGTTCTAAGAAAGCTCAGCAAGGCTAAATAGGGAAGTCCTAGAGAGAGTGGTTTGCCCTAGAGTTCCACAACCTCCAAGAATGGGCCTGCCTTCGTGTTCCTGCTGCTCAGCTGAGGCTGGAAGCAGCCTGTGCAAGGTCTCTGAAGGGCTTCAGAGCTTTGCTGCTGGGGCGGTTAACTCACTAGCTCCTCTCCACTGGGGATTTGAGGGGAAGTTCTCATAGCCTCCATGCCTTCATTTCTTCCAGTCTTTCTTCTACTTACTATTTGCAAGGAAAGTTTGATCAGCATTCTGGAAGTTTAATTTTCTCATGCCCAACTGTTTCCTTAATTCTCAGGCTATTGCTGGTATGGCATTTTCTTCTTTTGTTTCAAGGCCGAGGATTTTAAGGGCACTTTAAGCATGCTCTTTTGTCTTTTAAGCTATGAAAAATAAGAACAGGAACAACAAAGCAAAAAAAAAAATTAAAAAAACTAGACTGGGCGCTGTGGCTCATGCCTATAATCCTAGCACTTTGGGAAACTGAGGTGGGCAGATCACCTGAGGTCGGGAGTTCGAGACCAGCCTGACCAAGATGGAGAAACCCCATCTCTACTAAAAATACAAAATTAGCCGGGCATGGTGGCACATGCCCATAATCCCAGCTACTTGGGAGGCTGAGGCAGGAGAATCACTTGAACCCAGGAGATGGAGGTTGCAGTGAGCCGAGATCGTGCCATTGCACTCCAGCCTGGGCAACAGGAGCAAAACCCCGTTTCAAAAAAACAAAAACAAAAAATAAAAAACAACTAGGCATTATGCTTATATTGCAGTGGAAAGTAATATTATTATGGTAATTGACAGATTTAGACCCATTCATCTATCTATTCAACAAATATCAAATATCTAACATGTATCAGGCACATGGAACACACATGTGGGGTCTCAAGTGACCCTTGGTATACTTCTAGCCTGTTGGTTTGGAGAATTACCAATGTCATGGACCTTAGAATAAGGTCACAGTGTTTCTTTTTCAAATATGTCAGTACGTAAGTAATTTAGCTACCAAAATGTTTTCCATACACTTAGACATCTTGCTATTTCCTTTTTCCTCTCAGCTGAGAGGTGCCTGAAGCCTGACTCCAGTGTGCTGCATTTTTGTGTTGGGGCACTTCCTTGGCTCTTGATGCCATGCAATTTTATTTCCCTTATTTATTTTGGAGGGAGCAGTTTCCCTCCTTATCATACCACTTTATCTTGCGTTATCTACCCTCTTCCCTTACGTACTGGCTTCTAAATCTTCCCACGTTATAGGAAATAATTGGCAGGTGGT
The DNA here is from genome assembly GCF_009828535.3 of Hylobates moloch. Taxonomy (NCBI): domain Eukaryota; kingdom Metazoa; phylum Chordata; class Mammalia; order Primates; family Hylobatidae; genus Hylobates; species Hylobates moloch. The sequence goes on from NW_026652284.1 coordinate 101,261,549, forward strand.
GGGAGCCAGGCTGGGCTTAGGTGTATTTAGATGGTCCCAGGGGTTTTTGGAGCATCTTGGCATTTAAGGTTGAATTGTGGCATTAACAATCCACATGGCACCAGCATTATGACAGAGAAGGATGTTATGACTTTGCTCCAGAAACCAAAAGGGAAAAAGACAAAATTCACAACTTGCAAGTCATCTGGAATGTTCTAATATCACTTCAAAGTATGAACATTGTATCATTCTTATGGGAGGGGGGCAAGGGATAAAAGACAACATATATGGTGTGGTATATACTGCTCAGGTGATGGGTGCACCAGGATCTCACAAATCACCACTAAAGAACTTACTCATGTAACCAAATACCACCTGTATCCCAATAACTTATGGAAAAATAAAATTTGAAAAAAGTGTAAACAGAGTTCAATTTCAAAATATGTATTTTTAAGCCCAGAAAATAATAAAAAATATCCCTCCCTCCTTCAAGCCAGAGCCCACTTGTGTCTGGCAACTTGCCAACTTGCCATCAGTGTGCAGCTGCTCTGTCTTTTGTACCTGCAGTCCACTGAGAAGTCCATCTAAATAAGAACAATGGGGAAAGGAGGAGGAGAAAAGGAAAGAGAATTAAATCTTGAACTGATGCTGTCAGAATGTAACTGCCCAACAGGTTCACCTTGCCCGCTGCCTAGACAGGGCTGATTTATCAAGACAGGGGAATTGCAATAGAGAAACAGTAATTCACGCAGAGCCAGGTGGAGTTTTATTATTACTCAAATCAGTCTCCCAGAAAACGGAGGGATTGGGGTTTTTAATGATAATTTGGTGGGTAGGGGCATGGGAAGTGGGAAGTGGGAAGTGATGATTGGTTGAGGATGAAATCATAGGGGGTCAAAGTGAGTTTTTCTTGGTGTCTTTTGTTCCTGGGTGGGATTGCAGAACTAATTGAGCCAGATTACTTGTCTGGGTGGGGTCAGCTGGTGCACTGGGATGCAGGGTCTGCAAAATATCTCAAGCACTGATCTTAGGTTTTACAACAGCACTGTTATTCCCAGGAGCGATTTGTTCAGTCTTGCAGCCGGAGGCTGCACGGCTCCCAAACATAATTTCTAAACTTGCAGCTAATTTGTTAGTCCTACAAAGGCAGACTGGTCCCAGGGAAGAAAGGGGTTTATTTTGGGAAAGGGTTATTGTCATTTTTTTTTTTAAAGTTAAACTACAAACTAAATTTCTTCCCAAGGTTAGGAAGAAATTTCAGCCTACACCCAGGAACAACAGCTTAGAAGTTAGAAGCAAGATAGAGTCAGGTCAGATCTCTTTCACTGTCACAATTTCCTGTTGTAATTTTTGCAAAGGTGTTTTCAAGAACATGGCCTTGTCTTCTCTGGCCTTGTGAACGTGTGGGTGGCACCCTCTCCCTCTCTCTTTCTTGCTGTCTCTCTCTTTGTGCTTTTGTAAACTTTTCTATATCACTTCTGAAGGCTTCTGGCTGCAGCTTCTCCATCCTGAAGGCTGTGTTCCTTGGAGGGTTGCTTCCTTTCATTCCCTGATTCTTCAGAAGATCCTGCCACAGTTACTTTCACTTATGCAAATGCAATACTCCTAGGAGACTCTCCTGTGCAGAACTTAAAAAAAAAAAAAAAAAAAAAAAGGCTCCAGGTCAGCTTTCTCTCTCTTAAGACCCACAAAACTGGTCCCTGGAAAGCATGCATCATCTTTATAGCGCCTCTTTAGAGGGAAGTGTAATTTCTTTCTTTTTTTAAATTTATTATACCTTAAGTTTTAGGGTACATGTGCACAATGTGCAGGTTTGTTACATATGTATACATGTGCCATGTTGGTGTGCTGCACCCATTAACTCATCATTTAACAGTAGGTATATCTCCTAACACTAAATGCACCTGACCAAAGCTCAGCTGGCAATGCAGCTTGCCCACCCGCTGTCCTTCCCTCCAGGCTTCCAGGCAAGGGTCAGATCTCAGCCTCCCATCCCTACCAAACACTCATAGACTTATCTGAAGCTCTATAGGGAGACCTAGCAAGGGTTCTCAGGTTTGGCCAAAGGTGAAAGGCACCCACATAATTCAGAGCTGGAAGCTACTCTATTCAAACTCTCTCTCTCTTCACTCTCTTGACCTTTTATATACTCAAATTGTGCCAGGCATCACTGGTTCAAGGGCCAAAGTTTGAGAAGCCAGCCTAGAACACTTATGTTGGAAGTCTGCATTTTGCTCTGGCCCTTTGAATGTTGTATCTGTTTATCTTGCTCTCTCCATTGAAACTTCACTGATTTTATTCTGTTAAATGCTACAGATATGTTAACAATCTCTTCTGTTTTCTCATCTATAATTTGGGGATAATAACAGTTGCCTTGTGAGGAATAGATACATAATATATGTGGAGCACCATGCACAACATCTAGCACATAGGAGGAATTTCATAAAAGTTAATTTCTTTTCTTCCATTCCTCAACCCTCCCCCACTTAAATAAAAAGGCATTGTGTTTTGTTATACTGAAGAGAGATCTGGGGCCAGAGTCATTTTACAAAAAGAGTTAAGATTGGTCTTTGACTCATAATTCATGACATCTTTCCAACAGATTCATTTTTTAGACAAATATTTATTGTGTAGCTATAGTGTCAGCCATAGTTGTAGGTGATGGGGAAACAAAATGACCAAGGCAAACCCCGTTCTTGGAGCAGGTAGAACTCCTGTCTAGGAGGACAGACAGCAGGATGGCTGATGAGAGTGTTTATGCTCATGTGTTTCTGAAGCTTTTTGTCTTAGTGGTATAACAGGTCTGAATAAAATGCATGAAAACCTCAGATTTAGACAGAGGACAACGCTGAGGAGGTTGAACAGGTGAGCACAAACTATCCATATTCCCAGTCAACGTTCATTAAAAGTAATGGCCAAAACCACAATTACTTTTGCACCAACCTAATACATCCTCCAGTGTAGAATGCTAACAGGCTGCTGGCTCACCTAGTAGGCCAGAGAGACTTCCCAGAGGGTTTGAGGATGGAGACAAAAGATGAGGTCAGCATAGCTCTTGGTTGTCACTTGGCGAATCCCGAATAGATGATTGGAGGTAACTGATTAATCAGTCTTCTCTTTTAATTTCACTGTTTGCTTTGTACATTGTTCAAAAAAGGAATTTGGGGGAAAGAAGGTTTTTGATTAAAAAGTCCAGTGTGATTACAGGGAATTGACACATGGAAATATGACCTTAATGTTCTTGTCATCATGATTGCTGATTTGAGTGAGTGAGAGGCAGTCTAGTCCGGTGGTTGCAGACTTAAATAACTGGATCTGAATCCTTGATATGTAGATGGACAACCCTGCAATGTTGTGTAGACCAGTTCTCTTTTCTGGGCCTTGATTTCTTCATGTGTAAACTGAAGAAGTTGGATGAGATGATCTTTAAAATCTCTTTTAACAATACATTTTATGGTTATTTAACTTTATTCTTCAATAGTAAATGTAAAGAAACAAGAAACTTCTTTTACCTGTATCCCAAATACCGAAATTACCTGTATCTTTGTAGATAACTGAGAATATGGTGACAAGATTAGGGCTATTTACCCCATGTAACTTTTCTAAGTGTCAGGTTTCTGCATTCATGAATTGATAATAATTATATCTGGATTTACTACCTAGTTAGCTCTTCTTTTCAGATAATATAATGATTTTTAAATGTGACCCTTTTTGAATGATATAATGTAAGAAATTCTGAGGCAGAGAAGTTGTAAACAGCAAAGATGCCTTAGATACTCACGTCATCTTTAAGTACAGAGATTACCTTTTTTGTTTTTTTTTTTGTAATTGAAAAAAATTACTAGAAATGCAGTGTTCCTTAGTAATTATCAGCAAAATGCAACAAAAACTCCAGCAAAGACATGAAGATTTGAGCACAATAAACATGTTGGTTGTGATTTCTACTGAATCACTGTTCTGTTTTGTTATATGAATAGGCACAACACTATCCCTTGGTGGTCAGTTATAGCAGAATCCTATTTTATGCAGACTGGAAAAATTAATATTCATGTATAATTATGAAGAATAGTTGGAGGTTTTTCCCCATTTCTATTATATCTGGGTCTATTTTTATAGCAACTAATAAAGGATGAATATACTTATGAAAATTAATCTCTTTTAGGATCTAACAATGAATGAAGCACATGAATTGCTACTTGTTATTTTTGTGTAACTATAAGCATAGAAAGATTCTGTTTTACTGTAGGGAAAGCAGTAATTATTCTGTTTTGCAGATGTAGGCACTCTCATGTTCAAGAATAGGAAAAAAAAGATGGAACAGCTGTTTTATTAAATTACCATCTTCTTCATCCTTTCCTATATTAATCCTCACTCTTTCAATATCTCTTTTTATTCTCCAAATGCTTATAATCTTTTTATTTGAATGTTCCCCTATGTTACATTTTGATTTGGCCAAGCAGATGAATTACAAATGAAGTTCATGAAAAAGTCTATTGCCCCTAAGGGATATTTCTTTCAGACTGAGATACACCATTAATATCTTCTTTTTCCTCCTATGGAAAAAGAAGTTCCTGAGACCTTACCACTTCTTCTCCATTGCATTTGATTTTAGTATAAAGAACAATGGCTTTCATTATAAGACTGTGAAGACTTCTCCAACTTGTTCTTCATTCTGGACATTTAGTTTCCCTGTTTAATGTAAGGGTGGTTTAATATTTCAGCACTACAGAAATCAAGGACTTGTAAGCTGATTGATTTGGAAAGGAGAGAGTTCAAAATGTACTGAGGATATATATATCCTCACATGACTGGGAAGCCCAAAGTTGAAGACTTTTTTTTAAAAAAAAGGGTTAATAATAGGGAACAATGACCATGCCTATATATCAGTCAAATGGTTAGCCAATTAGTTAACACCTTGAGTGAAGCCAGATGATTGTCTGACTAAAACGTATTAGGTATGTTCGACATCAGAAAAACATAAAGTTTGGCTTGGAAATGTGAGGAGGCAGTTGAAGATCATTATACTTATAGAATAGCCAAAGCAGCCGATTATTATTTTCTTTTCTTGCAGGATAGGGGGAAATTGATGAGGCATTAATTAATTTTCAATTCAATAAAGTTTAACAAATTTTTATTGAATACTTATATTGAATATCTATATTTTACTGAATACCCATATTGAATACCTATTGTGTTCTAATTCCTTTGCTAATCACTAGAGTTGAGTAATGTTTGCATCAAATAAACAATGTACAGCTGAATTTTAGTTTCAAACAAATTAATTTTGTTTGAAGAGGTCAAGGGAAGTTGTTACGTGGAGCAAAGATGTCAAGTATGTAATCACACTATTATCCACTTTTATTCCACCCAGACTCATATGTCTGTCCTTGCATGATTCAAATTCACTGAGCAACTAGAATCCATTATGTCATTATTTCCTCCCAATTGAAACAAGTGCTGGTCTGAGCATATTTTTGCTGGACAGCCTTTATGAGGTGACATTGTGTAGGAGAGTTTATTATTTTAGGATGATGCAAATAGTTAAATCCATAATCAAACATTGATGGAACCACACTTAAGGAGAAAGCTGGACTCTGCTCCCTTCCTGTTTCCAAACATTCAAGGCCATTTAATGGTCTACAGTCTAAACATGCACAGAAAAAGAGTCCTTTCCCCTTTGAAGTCATCACAATAATCTAATCTTTCCCAAGCACATTTTTAGTTCATTTTTTATAAACTTCTGTCTCACACTGAAAACAAAATTTGTTGCTGCTATTGTGGCTTAGTCAGAGAAAAGCATTTAAGGAAATGCATATCCTGTTTCATATAATCTGTTCTACTCTATTCAGAGCCATTTTATTTTATTGTACACACTTTTGGAGTATAATAGAGACAAAGATATTACTGCTGCTCTGGATTTACAGATGTTCAGTCATGACTCCTGCTTGACAGGAGTTTACAATTACAATGTAATGTGGATGTGGAGACCTGCAAACACATACAACAATATAAGCAAAGAGAAATAGACACTCTTAGAGAGGTACACAGTGCTTTAGGAGTGATGAAGTTCCTCAGAGTGATCAGAGAAACCTTCTTGCTGAATAGTAGTGGAGTTTCCTTTGAAGGATAACAGTTTCTTTTTAATTCTCCAATTTTTCATATATGCAGGTGTGAGAAGCACTGATCAGGTGGGAGACATTTCTGTGGGTGGGCTGAACAAACAGTTTTGGTATAAGTTGGCATTGAGGACATTTTTAGAGGTCAAGTCTCCTGTGGCTGAAGTTCAGGAAGGATGAGACGATTTTGCTGAGGGGGCTAGAAAAGTACATTGGGAATATATTGTGGTAGATTTTTCCCATAGTCCATGTGTAGTTCTTGAGTTGTGTAGGAAAAGGATCTGTCCTGGCAGCAATGTGAGTGTTGGATCCAATTGTTAAGAAGTTAGAGGCAGGGAAAATCATTGCATTAGTGCTTGGAAGTGGTGATGAGGGCTTAAGATTGGAGAGATTGAATGCAAGTTAAGAAAAAGAGACGTGGGAACCAGTAAACTATGTCTAGCAGCGCTTTCCAGAAATAGTCAAGAAATTTAAGGCTATCCAATTTTGTGATGAAGTTCCTCTCCTTGGATTTGTACCTCTGATGGTTGTAGAGAGTGTTATATTCCAGGAGACTTTGATTTACATTAGAAATATGAATCATTCTCCACTTGTATACAAATTGTAGCCAAATACAGTATTTTTCTGTTCACATATATGTTTGTTTGGATACTACTTTTAAACAGAGTTCTCTCTGGCTTGTTTAATTAAAAAAAAAACAACTAATTTATTAAAGTCCATTTGGAAGGTACAGAGAGATGGACTCTGAAGCTTTGAAACCAGGCACAGTGTAGGACCGCATGGGAGGATCTCTTCAGAGACACGGCTGCCTAGTTCCTTACACTCAGGAAAGAATGCAGAGCATCCTACTAACTACCATTTCTGAAGAACCAGATGTTTCTGTTCCAAGTCTGATACAGATCAGGTACCCTGAATGAAGCTTCTGTAGATCATTGCTCCATTTCAAATTCAAGTCTCATATGGTTGTGTCTGATTTGCAGGACATAGGTCACATGTCTGCATCTGCACTGAAAGGATACGTTCTGAACTCTATCCCAGAGAAGCAGGATTCATAACATGGAAAATGATTAAAATATGAGGAGACTGTTCAAAATACATAATGCTATTATATATTAGTAATACATAAATGAAATACTATTATCTACTAGTAATTCACAAGTAAAAGAGATCTACTACACTTACTAGAATTCACCATTATTCGGAAGTATTCTTTTTCACTTTTGGAAAAATTGAAATGGCTCTTCTATGAATATTTTATTAAATGCAATACCTCTCATACATATTACTAATCAATTTTTGTTAGGCTGGGTTGTGATAAAAATGATCCTAGCACATCCGTGGCTTCACACACCCAAGTTTTCTTTTTTACTTAAGTTACATCATCATCTTTGTGGTCATCTGTAATTCTCTTACTTTTGGCTTCTGGATGGCTGAAATTCTGTTTCACAAGTTTTCCCATTGTTTGATTCAGTCTAAGGAGCTGTCAGTATCTTGGACATGATGTTCCCATGGAAGAGAAAAAAGAAAAAAACCAAAAAACAAAAAACAGAACCATATAATGACTCTAAAGGCTTCTGCTTGGATGTGGCTTGCATTACTGCTGATTTCACTGGTAAAAACTAAGTGAAATGGTGAAGCTTTATATAATTTCAGTAGAAAAATATATTCTTACAGACAGAGCAGTGAACAAATGGCAATAATAACAAACTATCCCAATCTTACTTAATAATTTCAAAAATATATTTTCCAGTCTTACTTAAAAATCACTGTCTACAAAAAATATCCATCAAAAGTTGTTTTCTTTTTATTTATTTATTTATTTTATTATTTTTTTTTTATTATACTTTAGGTTTTAGGGTACATGTGCACAATGTGCAGGTTTGTTACATATGTATCCATGTGCCATGTTGATTTCCTGCACCCATTAACTCGTCATTTAGCATTAGGTATATCTCCTAATGCTGTCCCTCCCCCCTCCCCCCACCCCACAACAGTCCCTGGAGTTTGATGTTCTCCTTCCTGTGTCCATGAGTTCTCATTGTTCACTTCCCACCTATGAGTGAGAACATGCGGTGTTTGGTTTTTTGTCCTTGCGATAGTTTACTGAGAATGATGTTTTCCAGTTTCATCCATGTCCCTACAAAGGACACGAACTCATCATTTTTTATGGCTGCATAGTATTCCATGGTGTATATGTGCCACATTTTCTTAATCCAGTCTATCGTTGTTGGACACTTGGCTTGGTTCCAACTCTTTGCTATTGTGAATAGTGCCGCAATAAACATACGTGTGCATGTGTCTTTATAGCAGCATGATTTATAGTCCTTTGGGTATATACCCAGTAATGGGATGGCTGGGTCAAATGGTATTTCTAGTTCGAGATCCCTGAGGAATCGCCACACTGACTGCCACAGTGGTTGGACTAGTTTACAGTCCCACCAACAGTGTAAAAGTGTTCCTATTTCTCCACATCCTCTCCAGCACCTGTTGTTTCCTGATTTTTTAATGATGGCCATTCTAACTGGTGTGAGATGGTATCTCACTGTGATTTTGATTTGCATTTCTCTGATGGCCAGTGATGATGAGCATTTCTTCATGTGTTTTTTGGCTGCATAAATGTCTTCTTTTGAGAAGTGTCTGTTCATGTCCTTTGCCCACTTTTTGATGGGGTTGTTTGTTTTTTTCTTGTATATTTGTTTGAGTTGACAAAAACAAGAAATGGGGAAAGGATTCCCTATTTAATAAATGGTGCTGGGAAAACTGGCCAGCCATATGTAGAAAGCTGAAACTGGATCCCTTCCTTACACCTTATACAAAAATTAATTCAAGATAGATTAAAGACTTACATGTTAGACCTAAAACCATAGAAACCCTAGAAGAAAGCCAAGGCAATACCATTCAGGACATAGGCGTGGGCAAGGACTTCATGTCTAAAACACCAAAATCAATGGCAACAAAAGCCAAAATTGACAAATGGGATCTAATTAAACTACAGAGCTTCTGCACAGCAAAAGAAACTACCATCAGAGTGAACAGGCAACCTACAGAATGGGAGAAAATTTTTGCAACCTACTCATCTGACAAAGGGCTAATATCCAGAATCTACAATGAACTCAAACAAATATACAAAAGTTGTTTTCTATCAAAGCAACTGGCCTAAAAAGAGAGTATTGTAATAATCTGTATCTCATATTTTGATGAAACTTTCTTTGAGACCCATGAACAAAAGTATCTTCATGTGAACCTACAATTGTAAGATTGTGGGTTACATATAAAATAAACAAGGTAACATCAATTTAAGAAGGTAGAAAATTGGAAGTATACAGAATTCACTGATCCATAGCAATTTTGAAATCTTACTGGGTAGACAATGAGAAGACCTCCTGTAAGAAGGTGATTTTTTAAAAGCAAAATCAATTTTTAAAAATCTAGATTTTTGATCCTTAAAATTCGTTTCTTAGTCTTTTTTTCTGCTTGGCTCTGACCCCATTTATTAGAAGGTTCTTCCTTTTCTGTTGTTTTTCTTAGCCACATCTAAGCAAGGCATTGGAGAAACTGCCTTCCTTAGTGGCTTAACAGATTTGTCATCCTACTTTATGATGACGATATCAGGAGGTAGCAAAGATCATTTTAAGCCTCAAATGGTCAGTGTCTTTTAATCCAGATTTTCGGCTCTTTTAGAATTACAACTATTTAAAAAATATTATTCCAGGAAGCCACATACAAAATCCTTTTTGAAACACATCTCTATACCACTCTAGATTTACTTACAAGTATCTTGAGCTTATTATGTTTATATGGGAGACTCACAGCTTTCAAGTCTTTTTTATGAGCAATTTTATCCACTTGAAACATTTTAATAGGCATAACCTTAATTGAGAGGTTACAGATATGGGCATTCTTTTGTCACTCTTCAATTGGGCCATCTGTCTAATCTGATTTCTCTATCTATCTAGCTAGCTATCTACACACACGTTTAATAGTACCTTTCAAATGCAAATAATACCAGTTAAGTCAAACAGAAAGTCCCCAAGTTATTTACAGATAGCAAGTTATTATTGCATAATAGGAGCCATCATTTTCCCAGTTTTCAGTAAGTTTCTTTCTCATTTAGAGGTTTAAGGGGACTTTAAACAAATTTCCCCTGTTTAGCATTCCTGTTATGCAGTACATTACCCTGGACAATTATTTCTGTACTAGTCAGCTTTTTAATATTATGCTGTATAACAAACAATTCTTAAATATCAGTGGCTTCATACAATAAAGATTTCATTCCTGTGCATAAATCTGTTTAGTTGCCTGTATCTCTACAATTGCCAATTATAAATTGACTAGAGTTATACTTCACAAGTCTGCATTCAGAATTCCAGAATTGAAAGGGAAATTTCATAACATTTTTGAAGAGGTAGGAGAAAAGCAATGATGAAATTACCTGATGGCTCTTCAAGTGTCTGCTTAGATGTGGCTTATGTCACTTACATATTTCTATTGCCAAAGTAAGTAAGATGACCAAGGCTGGTAGCCGTTGAGGGAGAGGTATATAATCTTTTTGTAGGGAAGGCAGTAAATAATTGAAAAATAATATAATTTGCCATATACATTAAATTTCTGCTACCCACTTTTTACTTCTCTATTTGTTTTACCATGTTAATTTGTTTTTGGTAAAATATTAATTGACATATGAAGGTTAGTTTATTTCAGCAAATGCATAACAAGATCTGAACATAATGCCCATGGCCTATCTCAATGTATATGTAAGAAAACTATTTATCTGATTTTCACAAGTCTTATAAAATTATTCAGGAGGAATTGATCAAGCAATGTAATTTTTTTCAGAAACAGTGTTATTTGAAAAAAGTGTATTATATCCAAAAGCAACTATTTTGAACTATTAATAATAAAAAATGCAATTATGATCGCCAGTTTCTCTTGAGTACTTCCAATTCCAGATACTGTCTTTAATTTTAACTCAATTTAATTTTAAAATGAGGATACTGAAGTTTGACCAAGGGCCTGTAACGAGGAGGCAAGAACAGGGATATACAAGTCAGTTCTCTCTGACTTGAGACCAGTTCTTGGTCATTAATTTTGAATACACAAATTGTATAGATGTGTCCTTATTTTATGTAAATTTTAGATGTATATGTTGAAGTGGTATAAAATGGAGTGATCAACAGTGGGTTGTGCTTGGTTAGGGTGTAATTCATCTGGTGGGAGAGTTTTGAATCCATGCTGATAACAGAAGTTGCTCCGCTCAGGGGAAGAAACTTAAAAAAGAAGCACACATAAAAATGTCTTTAGACCTTACTTTAAAACTATCATCTGTACAAAGAATTGTATATGAAAATTCTGCCCAGGCCTGGGAGGCACAAAAGGAAAAAGATATGATGGTCTCACAGCCATTGCTACACTCTTATGGTTGCAACTCATGTTGCTCTGGAGAAGCACACATGGAGCATCTGGCAGTGGTCTGGGGTCTGGGACCCCTGCCTTGTTCAAGCTGACCCCTAGAGAGCCAGTGTTGGCAGAAGATAAGTGAATCACTTTGCAGACAGATGCTATTGCACAATCATTTACATCTATAACACTCAGGTTTCTGGTTATTTAATAGAAAAATGGAATACTGGAGACTTTATTTAACATCTGCTCTCAACCAGGTAGAAAAGCCTCCAGGAAAGGCTTAGCTTCCTCTATGTTCACTTGATCCTAAGACCCAAAATAGCAGAATTCAAGATAGAAGAAACAATTCTAAAAAGGCCTATGAACAAGCTTTTTGGCCCTCTTTATTACTCCTTAGTTGGCTGCTTTGCTGAAGTCAGTTGAAATTTTCTTATAAACCCGGTTATGATTTATCATTTGCCTGGCATTCCAAGCATGTCAACCTGGAACTCTTTCTAAGCCTGAGAAGGGGAGAATTGGTGGAGATTCCTTTTAGGTAGTCATTGTGGAGTCAGTGGGATGAGACGAGAGTCAACTAAATTATATTAAAATGAAATCTGGAGTCAATCTCAGCTGTGAGTGTGTGTGTGTGTTTAGAGAGGGGGAGGGAGAGAGAATGGGAGAGAGAGTGAAGAGAGAGAAAGATTATACAAATAAAATTGAGGAAAATGTAAATTTTACTTTATATTTCATTGTCATGGATAAAAATAAATTATACTTGAACTGTACTTTTTGAAATTCAATAAAATGAAGGTAACTTGTTTAAATTTAAGCACAAGAACAGAGAAAATCACTGGTAAAATACAGAGATTTTTTTTAAAAAAGAATAAAACCTGCATTTAAATAATTCCAAAAAGTAGAAAAGAAGTTAGTACTATAAAGGTATATACCAACCTGTAATTTATAATCATGACAGAAAGAAATTTAAACTTAACAACCGAAAACTGAAAAGGCAAGAAAATTAGAATATATTGTTATACTATTAAGCAATATGTATGTAACTCTTTAGAAACTTGGAAAATAGTAACATAAAAAAGTAGAATATTTCATGTACAGTGGATACAACTGTGTAAAAACTGTGTCTTGTATATTATCAAAATGTTCTTCCAAGCTCATCAAAATGACTGATTGGCTTGGAGTTCTGGCAATATGGCAGTTACATAAAAGCAATCTGATGATAATTTGTAATTGTTGTGCTTGCATCTAATTTATCAGTAGTGCTTGTATACTACTATATAATGCTTGTATATTGTTATAGTATTATTTTGGTAGAATTGCTTCAGTTATATAACATAAATGTTTTGGAGAAGTTTTCAATTATTTACACCACAAATTACCTTTCAACGCACTGAAAAAAATGTAGTACCTAAGGTGTTTAATGTATGAATCAGAGTTTGGATGAGTTATCTCTTGCTGCTTAAAAACAACCACAGAATCTCATTATCATCCAAAAATTACATATATATGTATGTGTGTGTGGGGGGGGGGAGTATTTGTGTGTGTGTATGATATATATGTGTGTGTGTGTGTGTGTGTGTATACAGATGTTTACTCATGAATTTGCGGGGTGGCTGGGATGATTGCTTCACACTCTGGATATAAAGGTCAATCAGTGGCTCTTATGTATCTGTCATCCTTTTTGGGCCAGTGAGATAGCCACATTATATTCTTCTCATATTGATGGCATGAGTGCATAAACATCCATTGGCCAAAGTAAGTCATGTAGATGAGCCCAAAGTCAAGTATTGGAGAATACTTCTTTACTTTAGGTATAAGAAACGATATTTTATATTAAAAGATATAGATACAGGGATAGGTCAATAACTTGGGCAAATAATTTGATCTTCCTCAAGGTCCTAGGTCATGAACATTTTGGAGTCACTCATTTATCTGAGAGAGCAGTTTTCTTTCTTTTAAAATTACAAAGTTTTTTTAATATGCCTCAAATTTTCATAATGCACAGGTATGATATTCTATTAGGGGATTTTTTTTTCTGGTTCAGAAAAAGCTCATCTGCCTCTTGGGGTTGATAACCTTTAGGTTTGAGGGTAACCACTCAAAATCCTAGAGTTAGTATATAGATTATTTTAAGTTGAAGACACCAGTGATTCAACAGATGCAGAAAGAAGCCTTCTTGGCATTTCCCTTATGTGACTAAAAACAGAAGCTTCCGGGAACATAACTGCCATAAATTCCCTTTTCTGGTTCGATTTTATTCCCAGGAAGATGACCAAGATTAAACCAACCATAAATCCCCTGTTAGGGAAGATGTATCTCCATGAAGAAGACAGAAAGAATTTTCAGACTTGCATGAACAAGCAGTACCATAAACTTTATTATTTCTATTTGTTCTAATAAAAACCCATTTGTTCTTCTCATGGGGACCTCTTTTGTCTTCCTTTCTTTACTAAGAAAGATATATAAACCTCTAACCATTTATCAAGCTACTTATTTTGTAACCTATAGTATGCCTGCAAATAAACTTTTTTTCTCCTGTTAGTCTGACTTTTGCCAGTTTAATTTGCAGACCCTCAGCTACTGAACATAAATGCATGGAGAAAAAATTTTTTTCTCTACAAAACATTGTTAAGGCTAATCTTAATTTCTTTAGTGGGGTGTGATTATGCATAAATCTATATGCACAATGAACTAAAGCAACATTATACTTTCGAAATCAGTCCTGAGATTAAAACACAAAAATTGAAAGGAATGACAGCATAATATTCAGAGATGTTTAAGAAAGTGAAGCTTTGCTTTGTGAAGCCTCAATACCTTCATTTTCTTAAACATCTCTGCATATGACGTTGGAGGACAAAACTGGAAGAAAGTTGATAGGTGAGGTTAATTTTATGAAGAGAACACATTCATAAAACCTCAAAGTAAGTAATTGTGGAAACATTCCTTATTCCTTATTGAGAGTCTTCATAAAAGCACACTCTTTGAAATTTATAATTCTTGTTTAGATAATTTTTTTTTTTTTACCATTTTGAATTTGCCACCAACTTTCAATGGAGAAACTAAAGAAGTTATTTCTAGAAAATTTGTGTTAATATAATGCCAGTAGGGCAGACTTGGAATTATTTGAGAAGAGGGGCACTGGCAAACAGATTCACAGAATATGGGTAAAATACTTTAAGGATGGGTATAATGAGGGTGGATCCAAAACAGTATCTAGAAAATTCTTTCCTGAAAAACTTGAAATCTCCCATTGTTCTTTCTATTGAAACGAATAGGTGGCTTTCTGTCCTGTCAGTAAGATTCAGGAGTGAAGCATAATGAAAATGAAAAACTCTAAAGGAAAAAAATTACATTGTTTGTCAGAAATGGAAGATATAATGTGTTGATAAAGATTCTAGAACTGGGTAAAAATGGAATTTGAAATATTATGTGGTTCAAAGCTACTATGATTAGAATTTTAATATCTCCCACCTAGTTAAAAATCACCTTGCTTTAAAATAACTTTTGAGAAGAAAATTTACAATCTTCTTTGTTCATTTTGACAGAGAGGCAGTGAGGGATGAGAGAAGAATGCAAGACTTAAAATGCAGACACCTAGAATAAGTGCAGACATGCTGTGGGCAAACCACTTAATGGTGTGGTTCATTTCAAAGGTCACTTCCTGTATTGTCCATGTTCACACTGCTGATAAAGACAAATGAGACCGGGCAATTTACAAAAGAAGGAGGTTTACAGTTTCACGTGTCTGGGGAGGCCTCACGATCACGGTGGAAGGCAAGGAGGAGCAAGTCACATCTTATGTGGATGGCGGTAGGCAAAAAGCTTGTGCATGGCAACTCCCATCAGATCTTGTGAGACCTATTCACTATCATGAGAACATGTCCCATTCACTATCATGAGAACCCATTCCCTATCACGATATTATGGGAAAGACCCACCCCCATAATTCAGTCATTTCCCACTGGGTCCCTCCCACATCACATAGGAATTACGGGAGCTACAAGATGAGATTTGCATGGGGACACAGAGCCAAACCATATCATTCCTCCCTGGCCCCTCCAAAATCTCGTATCTTCACATTGCAAAACCAATCATGCCTTCCCAACAGTCCCCCAAAGTCTCAACTCATTTCAGCATTAACTTGGAAGTCCACAGTCCAAAGCTAAGCAGTGATCTAGATCAGAAAATAAAAAAAAAAAAAGATCACAAATCATATTGGGCTACATTATGCTAAAGAGCTGGAAAGTGACAGAAAAATTGTCTGAAATTTGATTTAACTATTTTCTTGAGCAAAGACATGAAAACTTGTTGCAAAATCTTTTGAGGATGTCGTGGAAGCAATAACCATTGAGGCAGCAATTAGAGTGTTCAAAAGAGCCTACCATTAGGTCTTAAACCTCTCAGTAGGTTTTCAGAAACAGCAATGAGCTAGGGAACATCAGAAAAATCTTACTTGGATAACTGAAAATCACCTTCTACACATTTACTTCACCACAAAGTTTATATAGAAAAACTGTTGTTTAAGCGCCCCCTTTTTTTAAACTTTTAAGTTCCTGAGTACATGTGCAGGATATGCACGTTTGTTATATAGGTAAATGTGTGCTGTGGTGATTTGCTGTACAGATCAACTCATGATCTAGGTATTAAGCCCAGCATCCATTACCTACCTATTCATCTTGATGCTCTCCCTCCCCAGCCCCCACAACAGGCCCCAATGTGTGTTGTCCCATACCACGTGTCTGTGTGTTTTCATCATTCAGCTCCCACTTACGAGTGAGAACGTGTGGTGTTGGTTTTCTGTTCCTGTGTTAGTTTGCTGAGGATAATGGCTTCTAGCTCCATCCATGTTCCTTTTTATGGCTCCATAGTGTAAATATGTACCACATTTTCTTCATCCAGTCTATCATTGTTGGGTATTTGAGTTGATTCCCTATCTTTGCTATTGTGAATAGTGCTGCAATGAACATATGTATACATGTATCTTTATAATAAAATGAGTCCTATTCCTTTGGTAAACTTGTTTTAAAGGATTGTTGAATAGCTTTGTACTTACACAGGTTGAACTCTTAGAACACTATCTAAGGTTGTACTCTTAGAATGATGTCTAATGTCTACAGTGTGGAAACAAGCAGCCTTCACAGTAGTGCAAAAAGAGACACAGTTGAGGTTTTTTTGTTGTTATTTGCTTGAGTTGTTAGCTACAGCCTGTCCCCTGGCCATGACATAACTTTCCATTTGAAAATGGGCTTTCTGAACAAATGACACTTTTCATTTTGGTGAATTCCGTGAGGTTTCGAATACAGTCAGATTGACAGCTAATCTCCGGGGCTACTTAGATAATTTGATTGGACATGAGTAGCACTAATTTAATTCCATTTAGCTTGACTCTTACGTAACTACAGGCTCTGTAGTATTTTAGGGTGTTCCAAAGCAAAATATTGAGACATATTTCTCCTTTTTACTAAATCCTGGTTTCTGTCTACACATGATGGGGATAAAATGGGCAGCCAAGTTGAGCCCACAGCACAATGCACCTTCACCCACCAGATAGTTGGCACAGCCAGTAGGGAAGGAGGTGAAACGTGGATTGAAACATGGATTGGACCCAGATGCTGGTTGTTTTGTTCCATCTTGGTAAACAGGGGCTCTTCCAGGGGCAGCTGAATGCAAGGTTGTGGTGAATCGATTGTGAGTTTGGGCTCCAAAATTAGAGAAGCCTACTTGTTTATTGTGTAGATCTCTGAATCTCTGTAAGACTTGTTTGATGAGGTAAAGACATATTCACTAAATCCTCCTCTTTTGAGAATAGTACTTCTGCTCACAAATGTACTTGTTGTTTCTTACCCTGGATACTATTCTTTCTTGAGAATTAACCTCCAAGATCCCGATGCTCCCCAGCTGTGTAGAGTTAGGGACCAGTTCTGGATATTTGCTCCTTAAACCGACTTTCTATCAACCTCCTTATGCTATCCTCTTTGCTCCTATTTTCAGAAACTTTTACTAGTTCTTAGCCTTTAGAAAATTCAGGGAAAATCAAGTTGTATCATGGCTTTTGCCAGTTTTATATTAAGATTTAGTTTTCTTGAACTCAGTAAGTCATTTACAACTGATCTGTCTCCCACCTTCTAATATTTTATCATCATTTTCTCTTCTCCTACTTCTCCTCATCTTTGCGGATTTATGCCTGAAAAAATTCTTTACTGTCATTTTAATGGAATTTTAGAAGAGAGCAAAATTAGACAAGCATATTCAGCTTTTCATCCTTTCCTAGATACCCATTATATTTACATATTTTAAATGCACTCTTTTTCAAGTTATACAGTTAAAATATTTAAATCCTGCCTACTTGCTTTCTCTTCAAATAAAAAACTTCAAATGTGAATTGCTACATAATCACAAAATAAATCCTCTCCTTAAGTACTTGTTATACTTTAATATTTATTATGCCAATATAAATTATTAATCATTTTAAACTTTGTGTTATCAGGATTATTAGGTGACTTCTCTAAATAATCACTTGTGGGGAGGCACTGTAAAATGTCCTAGCAGGCATGTGCTGGCCCTTTCAAAGGGATATTCCAGTATCTCTTAGAAAAAAAGGATGTCATGTGTCGTACATCATGTGGTGCCAAAGATGTGCAATGGACTGTTCTATAAGTGCTTCACCATAGGAAGTATTCAAAGAGAGGCTGAGTAACCGTTTATCATGGATTCCAATACATTTATATGAAGTTAGAATAACTGAAGGATAAAAAATTCCTTCCAGTCTTTATGCTTCTACAAGTCTATAAATTTTGGTGAGAATTCCCTTCAAATTTGCATCCTTGAACATTATCTCTGTTACAATATGATGACTTTTTGCTATACTTGGAGAAACCAACTAGTTTTAGACTAGGTTCCATGTGGGCTGGTTCTACAATTATTTCATGAACCACTCTGTTCCTAGTGCCTAATATTTGTGCTTGCTTATAGAGGATGCTCAAGAATTTTTTTTAAAAGAAGAAAAAAGTTTAGAATGTTAAAGTCTTCCAGAAAAATATCAGCAGCAACAACAGTAGTGGTGAGCTGTAGTGTTTCATTATAACTTTGGCTGTGGGTAAAATCATTCTAAGAGAGAAGGACACAAAGTCCATGGTCAACTTTAGAAAGTAGGGACAGTCAGTGCTTTCCTTCTGGGTCCCCCTTCTCCGATCACAAATGTATTAAATCACATTGCATGAAATAGCAATGAAACAGCAATATTACCATTGTTCTTAATTTTTAGAGCCTCTTCACCTAGTCCTCTATTTTATAGATAAGGTCATTAAAGTTCAGAGAATTTAAATAACTTTGTCTGATAGACCAGGCCCCAGAACTGAAGCACAATATATAATCTGTTCCCACACTGAGATTTTTCCACAATGTCTCTGTCATCTTCTAAAAACAAGTTTGTAGAGGAAAAGAATCCAAGGCTTCTCAAGGTGATCTGAGGGCTATGTGGGGACATGGGCTTGTTGATGATGGTGGTATTGATGGGGATTGTGTGCTCTGTTGTGATGTGATTCATTTTTTTTAAGTGCCAGTGTGCAGTTGGTATCCAACACTGCCTCTTCTCTCCAGCCTAGAACACTGGAATGCCTTTATAAATCATGGCCTTTTTTCCTTGGAGAGGTTAGAGTTGAAACTCTCAAGCAAAGAATCTGGTGGCACCATTCTAATTTTGGGGTGGCAAAGAGAAATCTTTGTGAGAAAGAAGGAGAAGAAGAAATCTTTTTCAATGTTAGAATAAATCGGTTCATGCCAAAAACACACTTTAGATAACTTCTTTCTCTGTTTTATGCAGAATAAGTCCGTGTGTGCTGACGTCTTCTCATAAGAATAGGAGAAAATGTGAGAGGGCTTGAGAAAGGTGACTTGGTCTTTTCAGGATGGTTTTGATAATGATACCTGTATAGGAAATTTTCTAATTAAAATGATAATATACCTGAGATGACTCTCTCACCATATCCCCAGATATTTTTTGGGGTATGTTAATCAATAAAAGAATCTTAGACTTTTTAAAATTTGAGAGCCTCTTAACTGAATTTTAACAAAATCTGTTATTTGTTACAAATTGGTTCTTTGAGGGTTTTAAGCAATTATATTTGGTTTTCCCATAATTTTCCCAAAGACTTGCGAAACTTGATTGCATGCAAGTTACAACAGAACAAGACTTTGGCTTGCATAGCTAAACCAAGAAATCCTCATAATACATTGTTTCATTGTCCATATTAATCTGGTTATCTTAGAGTAAAATTTTCCTTTATGTATCTACTGTTAATTAGGGGATTTTAATGTTATCCACAACATATAGTCAGTGTTAAATAAAATATTGACTTTTTGTAAAGTATACAGTTTGGTTAATTTGGGCCAATGCTCTTTTAAAGCTGCTTTTTTTTTCCTGCCATATCTTGACGAAGAACATCATTTTGATCCCGTTTTCCGAACTTGGAGATTGGACTCTTCTCTCAGCTACATCTGATACTTTCTTAGTCGTCGTCTTATTTTTTTCTAAATATATTTGCCATACTAGTTTCCTCTCTTTTAACTCCTTAGTTTCTATTTTTGTCTAAATCCTCATCCACTCAAACCTGGGCTGTTTCACAGTGTCCTAGCCACAGCTCACATTCAGGCCTTCCTACTCCATCTATCTCCTTGTCTGTCTCATGTCAATGATTGTGTGTGAAGAAATGCTGTAGATGTGGTGGCTAAGAGCATCACTTGTGTTTAATCACAGCTCTGCCTCAGCCGTATATCCTTGGCAAAGTATTTAATTTGTTTGTGCCTCTGTTTCTTTAACTGCAAAATGGGGGTAGTAATAATATTAACTATCGCTAAGGTTAGGATAAACAAGATAAGTTTACACATAGAAAGTATTTGAAATGATGCCCAGAATGAAGGGTTCACTATACATTAGCCATTATTATTGGGTTTCAACACCTGCTTTACTGTATAGTTTTTAGTGTTTTTAAGCTTGCATTTATTGGGCACCAACTATGTGATGGGACTCTGTTATGTATTTATATTGTTTCATTCATATGTTGATTTTATAAGAGCTATTAACCTCAAATTGCAGATTAGGTAATGAAGCTTCAATTAAGTTGAATTACAAGCTCAAAATTCCACAGCTAGCAAGGATGTATTAGAGATTTGACTACAGACCTCCTTGACTCCAGAGCCTATATATTTATCCAATAGGCTGCTCTGTCTCCACATGTGATTCTGGCCAATGACCTAACCTCCTCATTTATAAAACAGGCATAATATTCCCTTCACTATAGGATTGCATGGAATTAAACAATGTTGTAAAGTGCTTATTCCAAAGCCTGTGGAAACAGTAGTTGCTTCATAATCATTGATTATTATTATTGTTATAATGATTATCTCAGTGTTTTAGAAATAGAACTACTATATCTTTAATGTTAAATATTATGTTAATTATTCTTTTTGAAATTTTTCTTAGTCACATCAATTTATTCTTCCAGCTACCTTTAGAAATATTTCACCAAATTATTTACCTCCTTTTAAAATTTGTTCAGAATTGTGTTAAGACCACCAACTAGTTTTAGAAGAGGTGGCATTTTTATATCCATTTTCTTATCAAGAAACATGGAATGTGTCTCAATTTCTTTCGTTCTTTCATGGCCTCAGTAAAACTTTAGAGGTGTCTCTATTATGGGCTCTGCATGTTTTCTTAAGATACATATTTTAAGTTTTAGTCGATAGGATAGGTAGCATTTCTTTTTTCCATTTCTTAAAGTTGTCATCTTTATTAATTTGTGTATGTTACTTCAACAGTTTATCGTTTCAACTACCTGGGATTTTATAGGGAAGCAGTCAGATGATTTTAGGATTTTATTGTACTCATACAGAATGTTCATTCTCTTTTTAATAACATGTATGATATATTCATATTTTTCATACATTTATGTCTCACCCACCAGATCACATGCTGTCATCTCCATTTGGCTGATAAAGATGTTCCTATTTGAGTATAATATTGAAAGGAAAACTCTGCAAATGTGGGCTTCATTTATAATAAATCCAAGATATTGGATTTCTTTCAGCCTGCAGAGGCTTTGTGGAGGTGGTAGGTTTTGAAGTTTGTCAGAAGAAACAGACAAGCTGGACAAGGTGGCTCACACTTGTAATCCCAGCACTTTGGGATGCTTGAGGTCAGGAGTTCAACACCAGCCTGGCCAACATGGTGAAACCTCGTTTCTACTAAAAATACAAAATTTAGCCAGACATGGTGGTGCACGCCTGTAATCCCAGCTACTCAGGTGACTGAGGCAGGAGAATTACTTGAACCCAGGAGGCAGAACTACCATTTGACCAAACAATCCTATTACCAGGCATATGTCCAAAGGAATATAAATCATTCTACCATAAAAACACATGCACAGATACGTTCATTGCAGCACTATTCACAATTGCAAAGACATGGAATCAACCTAAATGCCCATCAATAGTGGACTACATAAAGAAAATGTGGTACATATACATCACGGAATACTACATAGCTATAAAAAAGAATGAAATCATGTTCTTTGCAGCAACATGAGTGAAGCTGGAGGCCATTATCCTAAGCAAATTAATGCAGGGTTAAGAAGTGGACGTACCTTCTCCATTCTTTCTTTTTCCCATTCATCCAGATGTGGAGTACTCCAAAAGGGCTACCCGTGTGACTAGAAAAGCCACAAGATGGAAGAACCCTGGGTCTCACAATTACTACTGGGAGAAAATCTGCCCACCAGGCAGGGACACCTGCATTGAATAAGCAGAATAAGAAATTAATTCATAGGTTAACCAAAAAGCTGGGATTTGTTTGCCATGACAGTAAACTAAACAAAAAACATGGATTTTCTAAAAGTCACGACACAGAGCACACTTAGAGATACAAATTTAAAATCATTAATATGTAAGTGGTATTTAGGAATTGAATAGAACTCTTCTTCCAGTGCAGAGGACTAGAGACGAAACTTTATGGGGATATCTATCATGTTAGGGCAGGAACTGAAGGCAGTGCAAGGAAGAAAAAGGACAGACAAGGAGCCGGAGAAGTACAT
This sequence comes from Hylobates moloch, assembly GCF_009828535.3. NCBI lineage: Eukaryota > Metazoa > Chordata > Mammalia > Primates > Hylobatidae > Hylobates > Hylobates moloch. The sequence continues at coordinate 101,284,128 of NW_026652284.1, forward strand.
ATATAGATGCATCATGTGCTGTTCTGGAAGGCAAAAGAAGGTAAAGTAAATATGAGATAGTTAACAGTGTCAAATATCGAGATAAATTAAAAATAAATCTAAGGAAACGATTCTGAATTTCTCTGGGAGATCATGGGTGACCAATGATAGTGGTTTTAGTTGGGAAGTTTAGGAAGGGGTTTGCAAATGATTGTGGTGTCTGATGAAGAAAATGAGCCCATTGTTATATTGAACACATACTATGCAGCAAGCATATTTATTTTGTTATCTATCAATATTAAAAAATATATGTCAGTTGAGTTGGCAAATAGAGGGGAAGAATAAGCTGGTCTAGGCAATCTCCCACTCCACTTACTTCACCTATTGTTCTCTTGCAAGTGAGGATAGTGGGGAATGAATGCTGTGTGCTAATTCCACTAGTCAGCCCTTTACTCTCTGGAGTGGTAGATATTGAAGTTCAATCCTATCCTATATTTTTCTTCTCCTAGAGAGCCTGTCAGTAACAATTATTTTCTCTCCAATATTAGAAAAATATTATTCCCTCATTCTCTCCAAGAACAGTTAATGCAGTTATTGAATCCAATAATCTTCAAACCAAATGTCTTCTTCTATCATCACGTTCTACACTACTGATCCTCTTCTCCTTTAGTTTTTCATGAGAAGACACTGACGTCATTCTTAACCTTTGTCTCTCTGGTTCCCTTTTTATTTATTTCTTCGTCCTCTCTTCTTGCCCCTTCACTATGGATATTATCCAAGATCTGATTCTCAGAACTGAAACCCAATTCTACTCTTGGCAGGCTTGACTTTCCAGTATAGATCAACCAATGGGGAAGGGAAGGAAGATTGATGGAATCTTGAGGGTTAACCATGAATCAGACATCTGATCCTTGTGAGGGAAAATGGGTAGTTCAAATTGGAGTGTCCGGTATGCATCATGCATTTTTCTTCAATTCCAGTGAGTATTTATACTCAAAAGATTCATAGGTAGGATGTCAGCAAGATGGTAAAATAGGAATTTCTTAGCCCTCACGCCTTCCATAGAAACACTGATTTTAACAACTACCCACAGACAACAGTACCTTTATAGGAGAGCAGGAGTCAGAAGAAAGGACCCAGCATCCCACTGGAGCAAAAAAATCAGATAATAGATGCATTAAAGAGTGCAAAAATAATTTCACTTTACCCATCTTACCTCTCCTTCAAAGTGGCACAGCTCATTGCCAAGAGAGACTCCCCCAGCCTGTGATTTTTCCCATAGGGAATAGTGAGGGTGTAGTGAGGATCCAGCTCCTCCATTTGTTCAGGATGCTTCCCAAGAGGTCCATTTCTTTCTATCCCCCCGTAATACTGAGGGGCTTGGCATGGCTAGGGGCAGCTAGGAGCAGTGAAAAGACATGGATGAATCCCAGCAACCCAAGTGAGAAAGTCAAGGGCAGTGATTTCTACTAATTGCTTCACAGACTCCACCAAAAAGCCTGCCCATAAACATTGTAGGGCACATTACCTGTGGATCTCCCCAAGTAGCCCATGCAAACCCCTAGCACTCTGTAGGCCCAACCCCATAGCCATCACCCAGCATTCCCCCACAGATGGTGTACATATGCCACTCCAGGTCATGCACAAGCACACACAGCCAGTTCAACTCTGCCAGAGTCACCATCAAGTGAAACACAATACCCATTATAGGAGTCTCAGGCAAGAGAAGAGAGAGAGAAAAGAGCAGAATGCTGAATTAAACATATAATAGCTGAAAACTCTCTAAATCTTGGGAAGGGTATGAACATCCTGGTCTTCTGTGCTTTGGAAGAAAACACTTTGAACACTTCTGGGCACTCCCCTTGGGAAAATAAACAGAAGACTCTCAGCACTTAACCTAGATTTATAGGACCATGATAAGACAAACAAGACTTTAAAGAGGGAAGAAAAGGAGTGGGATGAGTGCATCCACAGAAAAGGTCTGAGAGACTCTAAGAATCCCAAACCAGGATGACTGATGAAGATCTTTTCTGAAGCCAGTCATAAAACTGGAGAATGTGACTCCTCCTTCATATGTGAAGATAGCAATGCAATACTTCAAGGAGCATGGAAAATCTTGAAAATATGACACTACAAATGAACAAAATAATTTCCAGTAGCTGATTCAAAAGAAGTGGAGATCTATGAATTATCTGACAAAGAAGCCAAAATAATTGTTTTGAGGAAACTCAGCAAGCTACAAGAGAACGTAGATAACTCAATGAAACCAGGAAAACAAGACTAGAAGTCCAACAAAAAATAAAAATTATGAAAAAAAACCTAACAGAAGTTTTGGAGCTGAAAATACAATGAATGAAGTTTTGAAAATGTAGTAGAGAGTTTCAACAGTAACCTCAGTGAAACTAAAGAAAGAATATGTGATCTCGAAAATAGGTCATTTAAAATTACCCTGTCAGTGCAGAAAAAAAGTAAAAATAATTTAAAAAGTAAAGAAAGCCTACAGGATTTATGGGACACCATCAAATGAACCAATTATGGAAGTCAAAGAAGGAAAACAGAGAAAAGAGAAGGAAGCTATTGAAGAAGTAGTGACTGAAAACTCCCCAAATCTTGGGAGGAGTATGGACATTCTGGTTTATGAATCCTAAAAATTCCCAAAGAGGATAAACCTAAAGAAGATTACACTGAGACCCATTAAAATCAAATTATCAAGTCAAGGAGAATTTAGATAGCAACAAGGGAAAAGTGACTCATCACATACAAAGAAACTTTTATAAGACTATCAGCCGCTTTATTAGATGAAACTTTGCAGGCCAGGAGAGAGTGGGATAATATATTCGAAGTGCTGAAAGAAAAAAATACAATAAAAATACTATACCCAGAAAAGCTGTCCTTTAGAAATGAAAGAAAGGCCAAGACATTTCCAGACAAACAAAATTTATGTGAGTTTATCACCACTATACCTGCCTTACAAGAAATGCCACAGTAAGTTCTTTAAGTTGAAATGAAAGGATACTAAATAGTAACATGAAAACATATAAAAGTATAAAACATGTTGGTAAAGGTAGGTATAAGTCAAATTAAGAATATTCTAATACAGCAATGGTGGTGTGTATCTTTTAAACCTAGCATAAAAGATAGAAGACAAAAGTATTAAAAATAACTACAGCCACTATAATTTGTTAATGGATACACAATATAAAAAGACATGCAGTGTGACATCAATAATATAAAACGTGAAATCTAAAAAAGTTGAACTCATAGAAGCTGAGTAGAATTCCCAGGGGCTGTGTGGTGGGGAAAACGGGGAGATGTTGGTTAATGGGTTCAAAATTCAGTTATGCAGGATAAATAAGTTATGGAGATCTAATGTACAGCATGCTGACTATAATTAATAATACTGTATTGTGTACTTGAAATTTGCTAAGATAAATCTTAAGTGTTGTCACCACACACACAAAAACCCTGGTAGCTTTGTGAAGTGATAGATATATTAATTAGCTTGAATATGGTAATCAATGTGTGTGTGTATATATATATATATATATATATAAAACATCATATTGCTCTCCTTAAATATATATCATTTCATTTGTTAATTATACCTAAATCAACTGAAAAAGAAGTAAAATACTCAAAATATTCAATCTAGTCAATTGGGCTAGAAAATCCGAGTCCAGGCAGTAGATTATATTTAATGCCAGGTGGTATACCTAACATTAAAGTTAAAATTTTGATCAGTCACTCATTTACAGATTGCCTTTCATTGCTTAATGAAGAGAGCAGGGAGCAGAATCTAGCCTCCAGAAACAGCTACAGTGTGTCTGAGAGGCAGTCTAGTGGTTTGTGATCTATAGGTGTCCTCTCTTCCTTGGGGAGAATGCAGGTCTGAAATAAAAGCTGAAAGCAAAGCCCTACCGTATGAACCACACTAACTTGCATGGAGATAGGAAAGGGCTGTTGCTGGGCTGTTAACTAGGTTATTAGGACTCACACCAAATATGTCACTGCTACGCAGCAAAACTAGTGTTGACCCAAACAGATAGTAAAAGTAAGATGCCCATTATTGTCTTGCTGTAGTCAGAATTGCCTCAGAACCTGGGAAGAAATAAACCTGCAAGTGGAAGACATCAATGAATCTGACTTCAAGTTTTGGTAAAACAGTACTTCATCTTCCCTTATTTAGGATCCATCATAGCATTTCTAGTAGCGTGAATTCAGTTTAGCGGACAGTGAAGCTCCAGCCTGTTAAATCTTAACAAGTAAGATATATAGTGTGGTAGGCAGAACTCTAAGAATGACTCCTAAAGATCCTCAGTCTTGTATAATTCCTTTCTTCTTGAGTGTGGGTGCAGCCTGGGAATATGATGAAACATCACTGCTGTGATTGTGTTATATGGAATATGGCCCATAGGTAACATAGGCCCAATCTATGCACTGTAAAAGCAGAGTTTTGTCTGGACAGTAGCAAAAGGCACAATTTGGAGATATTAGAAGCATGCAAAGGATTTGAAATGCCATTGCTGGCTTGAGGATGGGGAAGAGGCCATATGAAGAAGAATGCAGGCCACATCTGAAAGATGAGAGTAGCAGCTGGCTGACAGTGAGAAAATGGGGACAACCACAAGGAACTGAATTCTGACAATCTGAATGTGCTTGGAAGTAGCTTCTTCCCCAGACCTTCTAGATAAAAACCATGGCCATCACCTTGATTTCTGATTTCATCCTTGAAATGAGGCCCTAAGTAAGGAACTCAGCCAAGCATACCTTGATTTCCGAGCTATATCACTGTGAGCTGATAATTGGCTATTTTAAGCTAAGTGTGTGGTAACTTGTTATGCAGGAAGAGATAATACACCAAATGATCACACGTGGCATCTCTTGCATTCCTGTTTTCCCAGCCCTAACTTGACTTCAAGAAAGTCACATTTAAGTTTTCAATTATTTGACCCTAACCTACATGGGCTTCAAATATCACGTCCTGATTTTCTTCACATCATTATGATGTTCTTATTACTTTTGATAGGGTTCTCTTTAGGTGAGGCTGGATTATAAAAATTAACGGGATGTTAGGAGCCTAAATTATTGAGGGGGAGAATATTAAATTAGAAACAGAACATTCATCCCACTCTCTAACACAATTTTGAGAAGAAAAAAATGTGCTTTCATTGTTCTAATACTCTTTTAAATATCTTTTTTACTATTTTTCTACTATTATCTCCCTGCTCCAAACCAGTCATCCAACCTGTATCCCATTCCCCTTAAGAGGTGCTTTCAGAGGTATTTCCATTTTAGTAGGGGTATCCTAAAGAATGGAAAACTTTTGGCCAGGCACGGTGGCTCATGGCTGTAATTCCAGGACTTTGAGAGGCCGAGGTCAGATCACTTGAGCTCAGGAGGTCAAGACCAGCCTGGCCAACATGGTAAAACCCCATTTCTACTAAAAACACAAAAAACAGCCAGGTGTGGTGGTGGATACCTGTAATCCCAGCTACTATGGAGGCTGAGGCACAAGAATTGCTTGAAATCGGGAGGCAGAGGTTGCAGTGAGCCGTGATCATGTCACTGCACTCCAGCCTGGGCAACAGACTGAGATTCTGTCTCAAAAAAAAAAAAAAAAAAAAGGAAAACTTTGACTTATGTAAATTAATTTCTAAGCATGAAATGTCAAGCTGACGAAGAAAGATTTGGAACAAAGAGAATTATGCAAACCTTCCTAGCATAGTGTGTAGCTAATCCAGTCCTCCTAAAAATACTTTTGTTCCTATACTCATTCCATTGATCCTACAGACTTGTCTATCTGACAAGGAATTGCTTATCTGTAGGAAAAATAGCCAAATCTCCTCTAGCCACAAGTCAGATTAAGTGAAATAAAATTATTTGAGCCACAAAACAATGGGAGCAATTTAAAAGCAAAACATAGGAACCATTTTGGCCCATTTCAGCATGGAGTCCAATTGGTTTAGGATTAGGAGACTGTTTTAGTGGATACTTTAACCACGTGAGTTTTAAGGAGTATAGGTCCATGCACAAGCTCAGCATCTTGGCAGGTTTCCTTCTGCATGGTGGACTATTCATCACACAAGGGGGAAAAGCAGTGCAAATTAGCATGAGAAGCATAGCCACCTGCTTGTGGGGATTTTCGGGGAAACAGCAGCCCAATAATAGTTCTACTTCAAAGAAGCAGTGGCTGAGTAGGTAAGCTGACCTTTGCTTAGAGCTTTGATGACCACTAATTACAGCTTTTCTTCTCCAGACTCAGAGTACTCATCATTTTGTTGCCAAGTTTTCTGAGACCTCTGGCCATTAAACCTTCACTGGCAATCTGTTCTGTGCCTGAAAGCCTACTCCCACTGCAAATGGATTTTGACGGTAATGGTCAACATGCCTGGGCAAAGAATGGGTCATGCCCATTCTTACTGGAAAGATTTGGAACATTTCCCTGTAAATTGTATATTATTTGGATTTATTTCTCTAACTGAATGGACGTTTTTCTATATGTTGCCAAATCTTCTAGTAATGCCTCTCATTCAGTGTAATTAAGGAGATTAAAAGTGACAGCACTTTTCTTGTTGAATTAATGATGGGTTTTTACATTTTCACTTTTCAAAAAATATAATCACCACCACGTTTTGCAGAAACAATAGTATGATAAAATCAAGGAGAAATACAACTAGAGAAGAGGCAAAAATATCTCAATATAATATTATGATTATAATGGTTTATATTTTTCTTGTCTCAGATTCTTAATTTGTCATTCAAGAATCCTGTAAATCTAGCCCTAGTTTATCTTTCTGGTGTCATCTCCTATATAGAAATATAACATATATTTCTTATTTCAGTTAAACGAATGTATTGGGTTTCTCTAAACTTTCTTTTTTCTTCTCTTGTCTTTCTATATATTTGTATCTCTCTATGTATTTGTAATACCTTCCGCATTTCTGACCAGGACTAGGAAATACTTCTCATTTACAAGTGCTCAGCAACAGTGCCCCTTAATGGGAGCCACAATCCCTTTCTTCTATGAATTCCTTTTTTTCTACTGCATGTATTGATGTAGGTTCATTTTGTTATTGTTATTGTACGCAAACCTATTTCTTAGCTAAGTATTGAAGCAACAAGAATAAGTGAGATACTTGAGAGTGTGTAGATAAGAAAAGAAAGCTGAAAATGGATTTCTAGAATACATCAATAAAAACCTGTATAATCAGCACACCTCCTTCCCTTTCGCTCTATTTTTTTCTGTTTACTGTATAAGTAAATATTCACCTTTTCTATATCTCGAGGAACTTACATGAGCTAATTGTTATATATAATCTTGCCTGTGTTCTTAAAGCAAAGTATTTCTACAGATGAGGCCCAAACTGGTGACTCAGTAAGACAGTCCTACTTCTGGAAAATTAAGTCTTATTTTCCAAATGTGCTTTTCTTTCAGATGCAAATACATGCTACATGGGGTCACCTGCATGCACTCACCTCATCCACCCACGCTACTGGCATTTTTATTAATAAAATACAGTAATATGTTTTCTCTGTTTAATTATCTTTCTTCTTTTCCTCCAAATTTTTCTTCTGCAAACTAATTAAGGAGTCTTTTGTGATTCCACACGAATTTTAGGATTTTTTTTTCTATTTCTGTGAAAAATGTCAGTGGAATTTTCATAGAGTTTGCATTGAATCTGTAGGTCACTTTGGGTAGTATGGACATTTTAATAATAGTCATTCTTCCAATTTATGAACATGAGATATCTTTCATTTGTCATGAACTTTTGCATTTCTTTCATCAAAGTTTTATAGTTTTCAGTATGCAGATGTTTCATCTCCATGGCTAAATTTATTCCCAAATATTTTCTTCTTTTTGTTGTTACTGTAAGTGACATTAAAAAAATCCTTTTGAGATAGTTCATTTTATGGTATAGAAATACAACTGACTTTTCTTTTTTTTTTCTAGATTGAGTCTCACTGTCACCCTGGCTGGAGTGCAGTGGCGTGATCTCAGCTCACTGCAACCTCTGCCTCCAGTGTTCAAGCGATTCTCCTGCCTCAGCCTCCCAAGTAGCTGGGATTACAGGCGCCAGCCACTACGCCCAGCTAATTTTTTGTATTTTTAGTAGAGACGGGGTTTCATCATCTTGGCCAGGCCAGTCATGAACTCCTGACCTCGTGATTCACCCGTCTCGGCCTCCCAAAGTGCTAGGATTACAGATGTGAGCCATTGCACCCGGCCACGACTGACTTTTCTTTTTTCTTTTTTTTTTAAATTATATTTTAAGTTCTAGGGTACATGTACACAACATGCAGGTTTGTTACATATGTATACATGTGCCATGTTGGTGTGCTGCACCCATTAACTCATCATTTACATTAGGTATATCTCCTCATGCTATCCCTCCCCCCTCCTCCCACCCCACAACAGGCCCTGCTGGCCCTTCCTGTGTCCCTGTGCTCTCATTGTTCAATTCCCACCTATGAGTGAGAACATGCGGTGTTTGGTTTTTTGTCCTTGTGATAGTTTGCTGAGAATGATGGTTTCCAGTTTCATCCATGTCCCTACAAAGGACATGAACTCATCCTTTTTATGGCTGCATAGTATTCCATGGTGTATATGTGCCACATTTTCTTAATCCAGTCTATCATTGATGGACATTTGGGTTGGTTCCAAGTCTTTGCTATTGTGAATAGTGCTGCAATGAACATACGTGTGCATGTGTCTTTATAGCAGCATGATTTATAGTCCTTTGGGCATATACCCAGTAATGGGATGGCTGGGTCAAATGGTATTTCTAGTTCTAGATCCTTGAGGAATCGCCACACTGTCTTCCACAATGGTTGAACTAGTTTACAGTCCGACCAACAGTGTAAAAGTGTTCCTATTTCTCCACATCCTCTCCAGCACCTGTTGTTTCCCAACTTTTTAATGATCGCCATTCTGACTGGTGTGAGATGGTATCTTATTGTGGTTTTGATTTGCATTTCTCTGATGGCCAGTGATGATGAGCATTTTCTCATGTGTCTGTTGGCTGCATAAATGTCTTCTTTTGAGAAGTGTCTGTTCATATCCTTTGCCCACTTTTTGATGGGGTTGTTTTTCTCTTGTAAATTTGTTTAAGTTCTTTGTAGATTCTGGATATTAGCCCTTTGTCAGATGAGTAGATTGCAAAAATTTTCTCCCATTCTGTAGGTTACCTGTTCACTCTGATGATAGTTTCTTTTGCTCTGCAGAAGCTCTTTAATTAGATCCCGTTTTTCAGTTTTGGCTTTTGTTGCCATTGCTTTTGGTGTTTTAGACATGAAGTCCTTGCCCATGCCTATGTCCTGAATGGTATTGCCTAGGTTTTCTTCTAGGGTTTTTATGGTTTTAGGTCTAAGATTTAAGTCTTTAATCCATCTTGAATTAATTTTTGTATAAGGTGTAAGGAAGGGATCCAGTTTCAGCTTTCTACGTATGGCTAGCCAGTTTTCCCAGCACCATTTATTAAATAGGGAATCCTTTCCCCATTTCTTGTTTTTGTCAGGTTTGTCAAAGATCAGATGGTTGTAGATGTGTGGTATTATTTCTGAGGGCTCTGTTCTGTTCCATTGGTCATAAGCACTATGGTGAAGAGTAGTTTTGATGATATTGAATCATAGTATCACTGAGCAACAAATGCAACAAGCAGCCAGAGAAAGGATAGGATCAGGGGAGGAAAAGGTAATTTACCATAAAGATAAAATGTCTATTTCAGTTGGACAAACAGCAGAGATAGGAAAAAAAAATTATCCCTTCAAAATAAAAAAGTTGTTATTATTATAATAAAAGTAATATAGACTTATTTAATCCTAATTTAATGATATCAATAATTTTCCTTATTATTTTTAACATCTTGCTATCATGCTATTAACTTAATCTTTTGAACTTCACATACAATTTTGTTAACTTTCATTAACTTAATCAATTGAACTTCACATACAATTTTAAACTATTTTTGTTAATATGCCATAAATATAACATGTAATACAAGAAATATCTTAATATATCATAAATGTCAACAAATATGGAAGCACATAGATATAATAGCTGCATGTTTCATTACATGATTATATGAAAATTTATATAACTAGTGCTTTGATAATACTAGTATTGATTGCTTCTCATTTTTCTATATTTTAAGTAATGCTGTAATAAACATCTTGTGTACATTTTGTTTAACTTGTCTAATTAAGATAATTTCTAGAAATTGACTTGATATGTCCTAAGGTGTGCACATTTAAATTCTGATATATATTTTACCAAATTGCCTCTGTGAAAAGCTGTACTAATTTTTTCCTATGAGTAGGATTTGAGAATATGTTTCTTCCATCCACTTGCTGCTTAGTGTGTTAATCAATTTTTAAACTTTTGCCGTAGTGATTAAAAACTCTGTATTTTACTATCTCCTCATTTCTATGACTATAAAAAACTGGAATATTTTTGTTAATAATTTTATTTCTATATGTTACTATATAGTGAGCCATATTTGCTATTATATATACAGAAATATAAATTTTGATATATACTGCATACTGTGTTATTTATATCTTAGCTTTATATATAATTATGTTTATATATAATTAAAAGTTTTTACTTTAAATTTTTATGAAGTCAAGGTAATCTTTTTCTTCTTTTTTATTTTTTTATTTTATAGAGATGGGGTCTCACTGTGTTGCCTAGGCTAGTCTCAAACTCCTGGCCTCAAACTATCATCCCACCTTAGCCTCCCAAAGTGTCGGGATCACAGGTATGAGATAATCTTTTTCTTTATACTTTCTGGCCTTTAAATAAGCATCTTAATGTTATGTAAATAATTATCACTTATTAACAATATTATAATAATTTACATCGTGTTTATAGTTTAGCAAGTGCTAATCTCAGACTCTTAGAAAAACTTATTTATCCATTCAATATTATCTCATTTAATCTTTTCAAAATATCATTTAATCTTCACAAAAGCGTTGTGAAGGCAGAAAATGTGATTGCCATTTAACAGGTAAGGAAATAGATTTAAAATATTTAAGCTTAGATAGTTAGTTAAATGGTAGTTCTGGACCTTAAATCTAGTTGAGAAATTTAAAGCAGACTCTGTGGAAAAATGACTTACTGGTAACACTGATGTCCTGCCTTCCCTGTGCTTTGGACTTCATAGCCATTCAAGTTCCTGTTCATACTGATAAAATACACACCTGCAAAACATCAGTGACAGTAAACAATTTTTTGTGCATCTTAAAAATTATGACTTACACTTAGCAATTTTGTTGTGACAGTGGATCATTGCTTACTTTCCCAAAGAGCTTTGCATCTCAGGGACCAGCCAGGTTTCACCTTGGAGCTGTTTCTGCAGACCAGCTACTGGAACGAGAATCCTGCTAAGGCCATTAACAATTGAATCAGACTATCTGGAGCAGTGGTAGGGATGACTCAGTTACCCCAAAGTGTCCCTGCAAAGGATGGAAGTCCAGCTGCTTCATGTCCCAGAATGTGGGAGGAGGGCAGGAAAACATATTTGCTGTGAAAGAGCATTTCCCACAAATTTGTTTTCAGTTAGGGCCTGATGTTGTCTACTGAAGCCGGGAAGAGGACTGACTTCTCGCTCTACTCCTACATTTAGGGAGTTGAGAAATCTTTTCCTGATTCAAGCAAAAAGAAATTTTGGAAAACTGAAGGGACTAAAAAACTATTCTTGGAAATCTAGACTGTTTTAAGTAGAATCTTAAGGGAAAAGGGAAAAATTATTGGGAAGGCCCTCTATCAGTTCTGAAATTGGCTTTAATACTTTGACTCTAATGATTTTTTTTTGTCTGCTATTAATGTCGAAGTTTTTGTTTGCTTGCTTTCTTGATTAAAGTTCGAAACAATATGTAGGAAGAATCACGAACATTGGATGTCAACATCCCCAGGATCCTTTCTCTGATAATTGTCTTGGTTTGGGTCAGGCGGCACTGTCTATGCCCCGTTTCCACCTCCAGCTCACCTCTGTCATAGTTCTTAACACAAGAGGTTACAGTGAGATTTATTGTCTGTCTCTTTTCCCGACTGTGAGATTCTTTAATATAAAGATTATTATTTATCTTTGCACCCCGGGACCGAACTGTCTAGCACAGAAATAGTTTGGAAAAAGTTGGCTATGATTTCCTAAACACTGGAATGCCACCACTGAGAGGATGAGAAACTAATATGTTGTTAAATTTGATGTGAAAATCAACACATCAAATGTTGATTGGTACAATCAATGATATGGTACAACATTTCACAAGGTGCCATGAGAGCACAGAGAAGGCCTTCTCTACTTACTCCGGTAGGATTAAAGGAGGTTTCCTGGAGGATGTGACGCCTCGCCTGAAATCTTACATGCCTTCCAATGGTGTGCTGGGGTGGTTCATACTTGCTCAGGAGAGTCAGTGGTTAATTTTTCAGGAATTTTGTGAAACAATCTTTAAACACAGCCATTTTTTTTTAAATCAATCTTTTTGAAACTTAAAACAGAATGAATTTTATTAAAAACAAAAGTAATAAATACTCAAAACTCTTCACTTCCTAATTATTTCACCACATTTTGCTATTATCTATGCTCTTAAGGTTATTTATTTCTCTGGTATCTGTATGAGGGAAATTTTCTATATTCAACATTTATACCATGGAAATTAGCAAAGCCTACAAACCAGAGTATTAATCTTTTTTTCCCCAGACAAGTAGGTTGTTAAATATTCTCTCTGACTCATTAACCATATTCACTTGAACGAGTCTTGCCTATTCAACCTCATTCATATCTCAAACTCTCAAAAATGTGTCCTCTCTTCACTTGGAAGCCCCTGCTTTAAATCAGGCTTTCTCTGCACTACTCTTGCAGTTGCTTCTTAAATGATCTCTGTGCTTCAATCTGTTCACTTTCCAGCCCATTTTCCACATGGTGGTCAGAATGATTCTTCCTAAAAACAGACTTACCAAGTAATTTCTTTTTTCGTTAATCCTCCAATAGCACCTACAGTTTGCATTCATACATGCAAAGGCTTTGCCTATACTCAGGCACTTTAAGTTTAGACTTCAGCCCCATTTCTTTTCTCTGGGATTCTGTTCAGGCTTTCCAGCTTTCTTTCTTTTTTTCCTTTTCTTTTTTTTTTTTTGAGACGGAGTCTCACTCTGTCGCCTGATCTCGGTCATGCAGGTCCGACCCGGGTTCCGCCTTCTCCTGCCTCAGCCTCTCTCAGTAGGGATGCTGGGCCAATGCCGTAATATTTTTTTGTTTTTTAGTAGAGAGGGTTTCACCGTTTAGCCAGGATATTTCGGTCTCCTGACCTTATCCACCACCCCCACCTCCCAAAGTGTGGTTACAGGATGAGCCACCGACCCGGCCTTTTTTTTGTTTGTTTTTTTGGTTTTTTTTGAGACAGAGTCTCGCTCTGTGGCCCAGGCTAGAGTGCAGTGGCACAATCTCGGCTCACAGCAACCTCAGCTTCCCGGGTTCAAGCGATTATCCCACCTCAGCCTCCCGAGTAGTTGGGACTGCAGGCGCCCGCCACCACACCTGGCTAATTTTTTTTTGTATTTTTAGTAGAGAAAGGGTTTCACCATGTTAGCCAGGATAGTCTTGATCTCCTGACCTCACGATCTGCCCGCCTCTGCAGCTTCTCCAAGTGAACTCATGTGCTGTATCATACCTCGGTGCTTGTCTCATTGTGTTTCTTCTACCCAGAATCTCTTATATGACTTGTTTTTATTAAAGGAGACAGCATAGCCAAGAGCATGTGTTGTTGTCATTTTTTGTCCTTACAGTAGACTGTTTCACTTCTCAGCTGTTACACACCATTTGAGAAAATTTGGGCAAGTGCATTAACTGCTCTGAGCTTTAGTTTTCCCATCTGAATATAATAGTAACAGTGCTTAACCTCTTGGGGTCATTGGAAAGATTAAGGAAGAAAAAAACCCACAATTCTTAGCATAGTGCCTAAAATATAATACTAAAGGAGAGTTAGCTTTTATTATCTTTTGGGAGTTTGACTCATCCTTCAAAATTCAGGACGCATTTTTGCGCCCTTGAAATAGTCATCCCTGACCACCTCCCCTTGAAGTGTGATTTAAATATCCCTTTTCGGCTGGGGGCGGTGGCTCACGCCTGCAATCCCAGCACTTTGGGAGGCTGAGGCGGGCAGATCACTTGAGGTCAGGTGTTCGAGACCAGTCTGGTCAAAATGTTGAAACCCTGTCTTTACTTAAAATACAGAATTGGCTGGGCGTAGTGGTGTGCACCTAAAAATACAAAAACCTTGCCAGACATGGTGGCCCAAGCCTATAATCCCAGCTACTCGGGAGGCTGAGGCAGGAGAATTGCTTTAACCCAGGAGATAGAGGTTGCAGTGAGCCGAGATAGTGCCACTACACTCCAACACTCCAGCCTGGGCAACAGAGCAAGATTCCATCTCAATAAGTAAATAAATATCCCTTTTCTTTGATGTTTCCTGTAGAGCTTTTCATAATGTAACATTAACATTTACAAATTATTTTAAATTATAACAAAGTAATAGGTTTAACTGGTTTTAAAAACAAGCTGAAAGACTGAAAAATCCTGTTCTTCTCTGTATCTCTAAATAATGACCGTTTTCTTCAAACTTGATTCATTAATTTAGACATAACCTATGGAATTCCAGTAATGCTAGATAATGATTTTAGCTCTTACAACTCATTGCGTTTTTTCTATTCTATCATTATACTTATTTCACAATTTAAAAAATCTGTAGTTTTCATTTCATGATTATGTAAATATGATTTACAATTAAATAGGGTATTGTGCTATGAATATATTTACATTTTTGGGGGGATTGCTTCTGTTTGTCCATCCGCCCACCCGCCCTCCCCTTCCTTCCTTGCCCCACTCCCCCCGCCTTAGTTGACTGGTAGGGGTATCAGTTAGAAATTTGGCTATTTACTCGTAGAATTGCCCCCACCACCTCAAGAAAACATCAATATCTCTAGACCTTCCCTTGAGAGTAGCTCAATGTTTCTAGATACTTCTTTCAGTTTTCTGCCAGTAGCTAGGGGTGTTGAGTGATATCAAGTTTGACTGCCTGTGTCCTGTGCTTGGGTGAGTGTTGGCTGTCTTACTGTTCAGGAGGAAGTATGTTATTTACCCCCTTGTTTTTAATTTGAGGACTTACCCTTGCTCTCCCCTCTGCATTGTGTGTACAAGTTCAGGGTCTCTCTGGTTCAATTATTCCACAGATTATTACCCTCCTATCCTTCCAGCTGAACTCAACTCCCTGGGGTGGAGCTGGGGGATATTGGTGTATAATTTCCTTTTATACCTTTTTTCCTCTAATGCCTATGCATTAAATCTCAGTTTCTCTAGGATAATGCAGGTCAAACAGTTGCCTTTTATGTGTGTAGCCAAAGTGAACTCTTAACTGTATCTTTCTGCAGAATCCTTGGCATGAGTGCCCTGTGTGCTAGGATGAATTTCTAAGATGGTCCTAATGACTCCTGCCCGCTGATGTCGCCTGCATAATCCCTTTCCCTTGAGTGTCAGTGGGACCTGTGAATATGATAGGGTATCACTCCCGTGAGTAGCTCATGCTACATGGCAAAGGTAAAGGGATTTGCTGATATAATTGAGGTTCTTAATCAATTGACTTTGAGTTCATGAAAAGGGAAACTATCCTTGATGGGTCTGACCCAACCAGGCGAGCCTTTAAAATATGTCAGAAAGATTGCAAGTGAGAGGAATTTTTCCTGTCAGCTTTGAAAAAGTAAGCTGCCCTGTTGAGATAGGGTCACATGGCTGGCAACTGAAGATGGCCTCTAGGAGCAGAGAGTGACTCCTGGCTAATGAACAAGAAAATTAGGATCTCAGACCTACATCCACAAGCAACTAAATTCTGCCAACAACCTGAGTAAGCTTGAAAGAGGATTTCAAACTACAGATGAAAACACAGCCTAGCTGGATTTCAGCCTTGAGACACTGAGCACACATCCCAGCTACACTGAACCAGACTTCTGGCCTATAGAAAGAATGAGATGATAAATGGATGTTGTTTTAAGCTGCTGTTTGTGTTGATGAGTTATATAGCAATCAAAAGTTAAACCACTGTGCTAAGTGCATGATATGGAGAATTTTTTGACTCTTGCTGTTGACCTTATATTTTAAACTAGTGACTTACTTTTTATTCCTAATTCAAATAAGAAAAAGCAAGATTGATCATATATGTGATAAATTATTCTAGAAATATTCTCAGAAAAGCTCAGGCATAGCTTGAAAGGCAGAATTTGAGAAAACGCTGAGCTAAATTGCATCAGATAATAAGGAAACATGAATACTAATATTAACATTTCTTCCTGGATGCCTGGACTACCAAAATTTGGAAGTCCTAGGACTCAGGAAGGAAGAGGTTTCTGGAGATCGATATGCACATGGCAGAAAACTCAGGCAAAAGTGAAGAACATGAGCTATGAGAGATGCCAAAGAGGGAAATACTCAGTGGACATTAGGAATAGTGAGTCTGATGTCAATACTTAGTTATTCCCTGTTTAGTGTTGTGATTTGCGTGTTACTATTAATATTTGACAAATTCTGTTTTATATTTTAAAAAATTAAAAATATACTCCAGATTTGATTTCTTTCATACATTCATCATACACACACAAACACACAATACACACACACACACACACACACACACACACACACACACACACACACACTTACTTTCAGGGAGTAGACCGCTAGACCACCACGATGCTCTGGAAGTTTAGCCTCACAAGGAAAACACATTGCCACCTCTCCTCACACACATATCGTATTCTCATAATCATCTGGACATATGGCTGGGAATATAAAATCATCTATTGGAAACAGCTTCATTTCAAACCATCTTGCATAAAATGAACCCTGATATAAATTGATCACCTTTGTACATGGCTGGCATTAACTTCAAATATTAAAGCATTCTACAGTAAAAAGAAAATGAGTAGATCTGGTCATCTGGGGAGCAGAATTTTTTTGCATTGAATTAGACATAACTTACAAGAAAATTAACATTTGATTAATGAGATTAAGGCTGTGTGACTATGTTCATATGTGTGGAAGGACCATGAAAAATGAGCAGAATTTTCTATCTGTGTGGGGCAAGAAAAATGGTACTGATCAAGCAGGGTCTATGAAATCTGTTTAGCTTGTAGGAGTTGTGCTTTCAAGGCTAGTCAGTCAGGCTTGGGCTAGTCTCTGGGATGAAGCAACACATGTTGCTTCATGTCAGCATAAAAACAAAGATAAGCTCCTAGAAAAAAATGCAAATCTAAAATCCTTGGGTGAGGTTGAATCTGCAAGCAGGGTAGTTAATAAGTTAAAAGCAACATCTGAGGATGAGGTAATGGCATCTGCCAGGGTTTTAGATAAGCACAAACTGTGTAGAAGAGGTTAGAAAGTTGTCCGTAATGACTTGAAACTTTCCTGCAGTTATGTATAGAACACATGAAAGGGCTGGAACATAAGAGATTTATTGTATTTAAATACATTTTTATTTTAAGAATGGTTGATGAGTAAGTTGGAAATAAATGCATTCAGTGGGACAGAAACATAAGAAAGACTTGTACATTTTTAATTATGAGTCAAATATGGAAAGCTTGACCAGCAAACATAATTTTAGCACCTGTAGATGAACTATGGCATTGCTTTATAATGTGGAAGAAAAACTCAAGTTTGTAAAGAAGGCCTTCAGTATTTCCAGGAATTGCAAATAAGAGTGTCCTCTATATATCATGCACTTTATCTTCCTTATTTCATTTAATCGTCACAACCACTATCTGAGATGGGAACTTTGACCATCCCCATTTCCAACAGGAGTCAACTGACTTAGAGTCTGACATAATTAGGTAAAAGCAGGAATGAAATCCTGACAGTCTAAGGCAAGAGCTTAGAATTTTTGAGCACTACGTTGTACTGTCTCCCAGGAAAGCATATGCAATTGGCAAAAAATCTGTTGCTAACTTGCCACTTAGACTTCCTAGGGTAAAATTGCTGACCATCTTTCTTTCTGTGTGATTCAAATAGGATGGGGTGACTATTGGCTTTGTGACTAATTTTGTGTCTGTAATTTAAAAAAAATAGCACAGTGCTCACACTCTTAATGCACATACTGTGCCATTGCCCATTTACCCAATTCCATTCCAAAGATCCATCACATGGTTGGGTGCGGTGGCTCACATCTGTAATCCCAGCACTTTCGGAGGCTGAGGCGGGTGAATTGCCTGAGGTCAGGAGTTCAAGACCAGCCTGACCAATATGGTGAAATCCCGCCTCTACTAAAAATATAAAAATTAGCTGGGCATGGTGGCATGCAACTGTAATCCTAGCTACTCAGGAGGCTGAGACAGGAGAATCTCTTGAACCCAGGATGTGGAGGTTGCTGTGAGCCAAGATTGTGCCACTGCACTCCAGCCTGGGTGAGAGAGCAAGACTCCATCTCAAAAACAAAACAAAACAAAAATCCATCACACTAACAGCTGCTTTTTTTGATTGGTAATGGATTGAACAGAATTTCTGCTATAGGAAACAGTAAATGAGACAGCAGCTTTATTGTCATGTGACTTAATTTTACCTCTTTCTCTTGGTGCTATGTTTTTGACATTATTTTAATGATAGATTTTTCTATCAAAATTGAGTTTCTCTAGTTACTTGACATTCAGAAAGAAGGTTGAATTCTTTGTCAAATGCATATTTATTGGAAAGGTGGTAGTGGAGTGGGTTAGTATGACTGCCTAATATGAAAATCAATTTGACCATTCAATCAGCTCCAAATTCAGATACTTCAAGGAGATTGTTGAACTCCATGTATACCCTCATGGCACCTAGAAATGAAGAAAGACCAAACTCTAGGCATTATAGAGCAAGTAATAGGAACATTTGAATTGAAACTTAAGATTACTTTGAGAATCAACTGAGTGGTGCACAGTAGAAATCTAATAAGGTTCACACACATAATAAGATCGAGAAATGTAAAGAGCACCAAAAGTCATTCAAATTTCAAATGAATTCACTGCTATTCTTATCTAATCCTCCACGTCATTCTTATGATTGCAATCTTGCCAAATGGACATAGCAACCATCTCTGGAACTGCACAACAAGGTGAGCTGAGATAGAGAATATGGAACTGGTGCTGAACTATATCCACCCAGTACCTCTTTTCTTAAAGAAGTAAATCTCGTTGTCTGCTGGGCTCTGTGTACATGATCTGAAAGCTCTGTGGCAGGGAGGAGTCCGAATCAAAAACAGAGCTCCCACATTATTCATGACCATAGACCTGTGCCTCCTCATTGGAAGAAATCTTGGATATCTTAAAAATAGAGATCTATGAATAAAAAGTCACAGATCAAAGAGTAGAAACATTTATAGTCATGAATGCTTTTTAAGTAATTCATATAAAAGCTTTCACATCATACATTTTGCTTAATTTGAACATCCTGTTTTGGATCCTATGAGGGGCCTGTGGGTTAAATGTGATATGAATGTTGGCAGTTGAAGTAGGAGGAGTTCTATTGGAGGACAACTTGTAGTGGTCTAAGTGGTCATTCTGAGGCAGAAAGCAAAAATTATAAAATAATTTGGAAACTATGCATTTAATATGGCAGGAACATAAGCCATCAGCAAATACTCTTATTATATAAGCTACCATGTTTTCTCCTTTTAACTACTTTTTGGAATTGTGACTCAATGAAAATAGAAAAATAAAATGGTGGCATAAAAGACTCATTTTAAGAGCAGAAATCTCTATTTTCTTAATATTTAACTTATTTATTGATTCATTAGTTTATCGAATAAAGATATGTTGAGTGCCTGTTAATATAGTAGACATTCCAAATGTTGCCTTCTTGTATGACCCTGAACACGGCAACAAGGCATTTGAATTCTGAGAGTTAATCTCTCTCTCTTTTTTGAGACAGAGTCTTGCTGTGTCGCCCAGGCTGGAGTGCAGTGGCACGATCTCGGCTCACTGCAAGCTCTGCCTCCCAGGTTCATGCCATTCTCCTGCCTCAGCCTCCCGAGTAGCTGGGACTACAGGTGCATGCCACCACACCCGGCTAATTTTTCTATTTTTAGTAGAGACTGGGTTTCACCATGTTAGCCAGGATGGTCTCTATCTCCTGACCTGGTGATCCACCCGCCTTGGCCTCCCAAAGTGCTGGGATTACAGGCGTGAGCCACTGCGCCCGACAATCTCTTCTTTTTTATACTATAAGAGAGAAGGATGACATAATTCTTACAATAGAAAAAAATACCTAGAAGATAGTGTGCACGTGTATGTATGTTTGAATAGCAATAAATTTAGAAAATGTTTAGAATAGCAATTTATAAATGCTATATAGCATAATATGTACTATTAGCATAACTATTTTAAAAGAATGAGGAATACCTTGTTAATTTAGAGAGGAAAAAGCGGAGGGGATGCTGGATGTCACATTTCCCTCAGACTATTTCCCTAAAGAGACATTTATTAGGATAATATTCAGTAATAAGCCTTTGTATTTTTCGGATCAATTTCCCCCTTGAAGTCAGTTAAAATTTCCTTGGGTGCCATGGTGATCTTCTGAACCAGATTCTGACTGCCTCGACCATGGGTTCCCATGGCTGTTCCTTCCCATGTCCACCATTGTTTGGCTTTTCACCACATGACAGTGGTCTAGTTCACAGCGGGAACAATTTGACTAAAATAGTGTTACTGAGAGCCAGATTGTTTTTACTATTGCTGAATGGATTTCTTATATTTGCAGATCCAGTTACACTTAATTTTAGCTGAACTGTTTCCTTCTTAAATCTGGAAGCTTAGGTATTACTATACCATTTGTTTCTCTCTCTCTCTCTCTTTTTCTATTTCTCTTTTTAGTATCCCATTTGTAGATGACGGAACTGAGCCTCAGTGTCATAACCAATAAATGGTCATTTCAGGAAAGAAGCTCAACACTAAAATGTTTCAGTGTCTATTCAACTGCCTAGTAGTTCCCAATGAGGTGCTACATCTTGTTATGGGTGCGCATAAGAATCTCAGTGTATGGCAGTATATGAACAGTTTTAAAATAGGTAAACACTCAGACTAAAAGAAAATTCATTTGGTTTAGCCATATTTAATTTATTTGAAAATTTTAACAGAGAATGAAATTTTTATGTTGATCTAAGGAATATATATTAAGTCATTTGAGTCCACCTTAGTAATTTTTATCATGTAAATCTCATGTTGGTATTATTTTTGCTTGGCATTTTTATTTAAATATGATTATTGCTTTTGGTTAAATATATTTTTAAATGAAACTATATCATTGCCATCAATGGAAAACTGGGATAGCTTGCCATAAAAATAAGAGATAATAAGCCAATAAATAGAGATAACTACTGAAAAGAAACATAAATGTATCCAAAGCCCTCATACAATCGTCACCTGCTTATTTGTACTTGGAATGAACCACACTTTGAGAAACTCTGAGTTTAGAAAATATGAGAAACATTGTGTTATTCTACACTGCCTCTGCTGGTGAGGTTCAATATTTCCATACCTTACTAAAACTGACTTGAATTTATAGGGCCCATAATTTTGTGTGCTCTGTAATTTGTGAAAATTGCTTATTTCTACCTGTCATGGGGTTGTCTGCTAATTGTTATCGAAAATCTAACCTCTTCTTAGTTCAGTAGTAGATCTATGTAGCTATCTATCTATGTATCTATCTACCTATCCCTCCATCATTTATTTTTCACATCATCAGTTTAAAAGGAAAGTATTTGTGTTATGCTTTCCTTTCTTCTTTCCCATAGGCTAGAATGTGGGCACAGTAGTGGTGAACTATCTGAATACACAAAAACAACACCCTAGGGAATCAAAGAACAAAAGAAGGGGCTTGACTTGTGGGATGACCTTGTGGAGAAGACTGCCTACCCCTCTAGATAAAGTTATGTTTATCAGCATAAACTTTTATGAATTACTATTCAATAATAGAAAATGAACTACTGGATAAATAAACTGTGATACATCTAGACAATGGAGTATTATTCAGCACTACAAAAAAAGATGAACTATCAAGCCAGGCAAAGATGTAGAGGAATCTTCAATTCATATTACTAAGTGAAAGAAGCCAATATGAAATGGCTACATATTCTATGATTCCAATCATATGACATTCTGCAAAAGGCAAAACTATGGAAACAGCAAAAAGATCATGGTTTCCGGGAGTTAGAAGGCAGGGAGGGGTGAATAGGCAGAGCACAGTGCATTTTTAGAGCAGTGAAACTATCCTGTATGATACTATAATGACAGATATCTGTGGTTATATGTTTAACAAAACCCATAGAATGTATAACATCAAGAGTCAACCCTAATTAAACTGTGGGCTTTAGATGGTAATGATGTAGCAGTATAAGTTTATCAGCTGTAACAAATATACTGCTGTGGTGTGGGATATTGATAGTTAGGGAGGTTGTGTATGTGTAGGGGCTTGGGGTATATAGGAACTCTGTATGTTTTGCTCAGTTTTGCTGTGAACCTAAAATGTCTCTAAAAGTCTATTAAAATAATAAATATTTTATACATAGTATATCCTGTGAAAGTTAAATGAGAGGATTAAACATATTCAGTGTGTGAGACAATATAAAATTCCTAGAAACCACTAATTTGGTTCATTTGGACCAAAGTATCTCAGTAGGTTGGAAAGTTTAGTTGTCTCATTCACAAACTTAGCGCTTCATCTACTCAACAGAGACTTCCAGAATTAATCATCTAGGAAGCTGGCCAAGATGCAATTGGAATAACAACAGGAAAACCAAAAATGATTTTCTACTTTATACACTCATATATACAGTGTACATCACTACTATAGAATGAAGAATCAAAAATTAATATCCTCTGCAAATGGAAGAGTCCACACAGAAACCAAACACATTTCTGCAAAGCCAATGACAATTAAAGTTACATTGAATATAAAGGCATTAATATTCTTTAGCCAATGTATACCCTGCTAATGTCTGGTGACAACTCTCTGATGTTCTTTCTCACTTTTTCATTAAAAAAAGAGACAAGGTTCCTGTTTTACATAAATTGAAGAGCCTTTAAAATTACTTTTTCTCTTCCTCCTTTTTCATAAGTGTTTTTCAGCCATCAACCTAGTTTATATGACAACACATCCTTTACAGGAAGTCATAAGGTATTTACTTATTGGGTACCTACAGTGTGCATTATTAGAGTGGTTATGACAAAGTGGTCAAGATGAAATACATGAAATTCACTGTGACCTCCATTTGAAATTTCAAAATTTGCCAACTACGGAATTAAAAATCCATTTAAGTTATCAAAGAAGAATTGTCATTATTAACAGACAACATAGTCATTTATGTAGAAAATCAGTTGAATCTACAAAAAAGATACTAAAACTACTAAGTAAATTTAGCAAGCCTGCAAGACAAATGATCAATTTTAAATACAAAGAGATAGCACTGTACACTATCAAAATGTTTAAAACTAAAAACACTGACCATATCTAACATTGGTGAGTATGCGGAGGAACTAGAACTCTTATACACTGCTGGTGGAGGTGTGAAATTGTACACCACATTAGAAAACAGTTTGACAGTGTCTTAAAACATTAAGCATACTTCTACAATATGATCCAGCCATTCTACTTTAGATATTTACCAAAGAGAAATGAAAACATATGTCCACATGGAGACTTGGATACAAATGTTTATAGCAACTCTATTTGAAAGTATTTAAAACTTAGTAACTGCTTGATGTCCAAGCACTAAGTAAATAAATAAACTCTGTGTATACATCCAATGATATTCAGCAATGAAAGGAATAAACTACTGATGCACACAACATCATGGAAGAATCTCAAAGTAATTATGTGAAGTGAGAAGCCACACATACAAAGAATATACTATATATGTTTTCATTTATGTAAAATTCTAAAAAGTGCATACTAATCTATAGACACAAAAAACAGGTCAATGACTGCCTGGGAATAGGGAAGAGAAGGGATTATGAAGGAGCATGGGGAAACTTTGGGGTTTTATAGATGTGTTCAGTTTCTTCATTATGGTGGTGTTGTACAGGTTTATACACATATCAACACATATGTGTCCCCAGATCTCTTCTTCTGACATAATAAATTCTTTCTGATATCCCTACCTCTTAGCTTTCTAACCCTTTCTCAAGGAAGTCTTGGCATCTATATCTTAGTTTCTGTTGGCCATCATCATGCCAAATTGCAAGGCATGGTTCTAGGGTTGTATTAGGCTACACTTCAGACATCTCTGGCAGCATAGTGACTCCAAGTCATACGTGAAGTCTCCATCCAATGTTAATACATTCCTACTATCTGGCCTTATTTTTTGCTCCACCTCCTGCCCCATATTAACACCCTCCAGACACACTCTTACACTTTGTTCTCTCAGTCCTTGCTAATATACGTGACAGGAGATATTAGTTTTCTTTTTTTAAATTTTATTATTATACTTTAGGTTTTAGGGTACATGTGCACAATGTGCAGGTTTGTTACATATGTATCCATGTGCTGTGTTGGTTTGCTGCACCCATTAACTCGTCATTTAGCATTAGGTATATCTCCTAATGCTGTCCCTCCCCCCTCCCCCAAACCCACAACAGTCCCCGGAGTGTGATGTTCCCCTTCCTGTGTCCATGAGTTCTCATTGTTCACTTCCCACCTATGAGTGAGAACATGCGGTGTTTGGTTTTTTGTCCTTGCGATAGTTTACTGAGAATGATGGTTTCCAGTTTCATCCGTGTCCCTACAAAGGACATGAACTCATCCTTTTTTATGGCTGCATAGTATTCCATGGTGTATATGTGCCACATTTTCTTAATCCAGTCTATCGTTGTTGGACATTTGTGTTGGTTCCAAGTCTTTGCTATGGTGAATAGTGCCACAATAAACATACGTGTGCATGTGTCTTTATAGCAGCATGATTTATAGTCCTTTGGGTATATACTCAGTAATGGGATGGCTGGGTCAAATGGTATTTCTAGTTCTAGATCCCTGAGGAATCGCCACACTGACTTCCACAATGGTTGAACTAGTTTATAGTCCCACCAACAGTGTAAAAGTGTTCCTATTTCTCCACATCCTCTCCAGCACCTGTTGTTTCCTGATTTTTTAATGATGGCCATTCTAACTGGTGTGAGATGGTATCTCATTGTGGTTTTGATTTGCATTTTGCTGATAGCCAGTGATGATGAGCATTTTTTCATGTGTTTTTTGGCTGCATAAATGTCTTCTTTTGAGAAGTGTCTGTTCATATCCTTTGCCCACTTGTTCATGGGGTTGTTTTTTTCTTGTAAATTTGTTTGAGTTCATTGTAGATTCTGGATATTAGCCCTTTGTCAGATGAGTAGGTTGCAAAAATTTTCTCCCGTTCTGTAGGTTGCCTGTTCACTCTGATGGTAGTTTCTTTTGCTGTGCAGAAGCTCTTTAGTTTAATTAGATCCCATTTGTCAATTTTGGCTTTTGTTGCCATTGCTTTTGGTGTTTTAGACATGAAGTCATTGCCCACGCCTATGTCCTGAATAGTATTGCCTAGGCTTTCTTCTAGGGTTTCTATGGTTTTAGGTCTAACATGTAAGTCTTTAATCCATCTTGAATTAATTTTTGTATAAGGTGTAAGGAAGGGATCCAGTTTCAGCTTTCTATGTATGGCTAGCCAGTTTTCCCAGCACCATTTATTAAATAGGGAATCCTTTCCCCATTTCTTGTTTTTGTCAGGTTGGTCAAAGATCAGATAGTTGTAGATATGTGGCATTATTTCTGAGGGCTCTGTTCTGTTCCATTGATCTATGTCTCTGTTTTGGTACCAGTACCATGCTGTTTTGGTTACTGTAGCCTTGTAGTATAGTTTGAAGTCAGGTAGCGTGATGCCTCCAGCTTTGTTCTTTTGGCTTAGGATTGACTTGGTGATGTGGGCTCTTTTTTGGTTCCATATGAACTTTAAAGTAGTTTTATCCAATTCTGTGAAGAAATTCATTGGTAGCTTGATGGGGATGGCATTGAATTTATAAATTACCTTGGGCAGTATGGCTATTTTCATGATATTGATTCTTCTAACCCATGAGCATGGAATGTTCTTCCATTTGTTTGTATCCTCTTTGATTTCATTGAGCAGTGGTTTGTAGTTCTCCTTGAAGAGGTCCTTCACATCCCTTGTAAGTTGGATTCCTAGGTATTTTATTCTCTTTGAAGCAATTGTGAATGGGAGTTCACTCATGATTTGGCTCTCTGTCTGTGATTGGTGTACAAGAATGCTTGTGATTTTTGTACACTGATTTTGTATCCTGAGACTTTGCTGAAGTTGCTTATCAGCTTAAGGAGATTTTGGGCTGAGACAATGGGGTTTTCTAGATATACAATCATGTCATCTGCAAACAGGGACAATTTGACTTCCTCTTTTCCTAA
>NW_026652284.1:101310953-101374568 GCF_009828535.3 Hylobates moloch
TTTCAGAAGGAATGGTACCAGTTCCTCCTTGTACCTCTGGTAGAATTCGGCTGTGAATCCATCAGGTCCTGGACTCTTTTTGGTTGGTAAGCTATTGATTATTGCCACAATTTCAGAGCCTGTTATTTGTCTGTTCAGAGATTCAACTTCTTCCTGGTTTAGTCTTGGGAGGGTGTATTTGTCGAGGAATTTACTTGTGCTGTAACAAATAACCACAAATTTAGTGACTGGAATCAACACAGCTTTATTATCTTACGTTTTTGTAGGTCAGAAGTCAGTACGAATCACAAGTTTCACTGGACAAAATCAAGTTGTCAGCAGGCGGAGTCTTTCTGGAGGCTTCAGGGGAGAATCTGCTTCCTGCTATTCGAGTTGTTGGTGGAATTTAGTTCCCTGCAATTATAGAACCAAGGACCCTATCTTCCTACTGGTTATAAAATGAGGGCTGTTTCCAGCTTCTAGAGGTTGTTGGATTCCTTGGCTCATGGCTCAGTTTCTCCCTTTTTACAGCCAGCAAAAATGAGTTGAGTCCTTCTCTGGTCACATCTCTTCAGACCCACTCCTCTGCCTTTCTCTTCTACCTTTAATGACTCATGTGATTAGATTGGACCAATCCAGGATAATACCCCCATTTTAAGGTTCTTAATCACATCTGCAAAGTCCTTTAGGCATGTAATATTCACAGGTATCAGGGATTAGGGAACAAACATATTTAGTGGCGGAGGGATTTCTCTGACACACTCAGATTCTATTATTCCTTTGGTGTATATGCTATTTCTTCCTAAAGCAGACACTATAATTTCATGCTTTGCGTTCGTGTCCACTTAACCACACAGGATCTCCAGGTAAGGAAACGATTCTCTGGTAAGAGAATTCTCTTGCTAGCATGATTTTGTCCAGGGAAATCAGGGCTTCCAGATTCTCAGCCTCAGATTAATGCATAAACAAATTGTGATATATACATGGAATGTTATTTAGCAATTAAAAGGAACAAACTATTCATATTATAAGAAAAACAATGAATCTGAAAAGTATTACATTAAATGAAAGCATAGAGGTTAAAAAAGAAATGCTGTACTGTATAATTCCATTTATGTGACATTCTGGAAAATGCAAAACTATAGAGATTAAAAAAAATAGGTCAATAGTTGCCAGAGGCTGAAGAGGGTAAGAGATTGACTTCAAAGGGTCATGAGGGAACTTTTTAGGGTGTTAAAAAGTGTTTTGGCTCTTGATTGTGTTGGTGTTTGCATAAGCATGTGAATTTGTCCAAACTCATTGACCTGTACAGTTACAAGGGGTGGATTTTATTGTATATAAACTACACTTTAATAAATCTGATTTAAAAAAACGAATCTCAGGCTTATCTATTGAATATCCTCATCCAAGGCCACAGAATTGTACTTCTTTCCTGCTGGGTTCCTGACTGTGACATTGGACATCTGTTGAAGCTTGCATTTACTACCCTTTAATGCTCTGCCATCTTTATAATTAGATTAGGGAGGAGCCTGATTTTCAGCACAATCACCCCTGCAGCTGCAGTTTAATGTCTTTTTCAAGCTGCCATAGAGGATCTACAGCTTTCACAGCATGCTTTGAGTTTAAGTTGGCTACTACGATTTTTTTTTTTTCTTAAGACTTCCAACAAATAAAATCAGCTTGTTCTACAAATGTAATTATTGTCAGCTCCACGAAGCATTAATGGGCCACAGCCATCACATAACCCAAGGCCTTACCTTCTACTTACCTTATCCTAAACAACCATAGGCAAGAATCTTAGTAATTCTTATTTTTACTCAATTCCAATGGTAATCCTCATCTCAACTGGCAGCATGAATAGGGATCATCTTATTGTCCTCTGACTGGGGAGTGTTCATGCTCCAAAATTCTATCTTGAGGGTCTATTGTCTCGGACCACGTTCGATAATAACTGGGTTAGTACCAAGTTCCCAGAAAGCTGATCCTGGAACAAAGGCTCCTTCGTGATATGTGTGAGAGGTTTATTGGAGAGCATGACCCAGGGAGGGGGATTAAGTGACCTTAGGGGTAAAGCAGGAAAGAAGATGGGGTTATTACAAAGGTATATCATTGAGTTGGATGTTGTTACATGCTACTGATTACTTAAATCTGCAGTGCTGCCTAAGCAGCCATATGAAAAACATTTTAAGATTGTGAGCTTGGAAGAATAGGAGGAAAACATTTATCTATCAGTTCTAATTTTCATTAAATGAGCATTTGCCTTGGTGTTAACTCCTCATAATTTCTGGGTTGCATATGTAAGCATTGAGCAGGTTGCTTTGGTGTCCTACTCTAGGGCGTCAAAACGGAAGCTCTGGGGTTTGGGATTAAAAACAAATGGCATTGGTGGCCAGGGACTAAGTGCTATCATTTGTACAGTGTGAAGCTGATAGGAACATATGCAGAGCTGGTTGATATAGTTGTGGAATATTGGACAACAGAGTCCAAAAGAGTGTAAACTGGTGATTAAAAGGTGTTCGATATACTATTTGATAGAGCTGTCATAACAATTACATGAATATGTGTAAAGCAGTTCAAACAATGCCTAGTATTTGTATACATAGTCAATAAAGCATTTCTATTGTGTGTCATCATGGACCTAATCAGGATAGAGGATTTCACTGACCTGTCTTCTAGTCACAGACACTAAGAAATGTCGTATATTGTCTCACTTCAAGATGCTATGACAAAGTACCATAGATGGGGTGGCTTATAAAAAATAAAAATTTATTTATTACAGTTCTGGAGGCTGAAAGTCAGAGACCAGGGTGCCAGCATGGTCAGGTTCTGGGTTTGCAGACTGCCAGCTTCTCACTGTACTCTCACAGGGTAGAAAGAAAGTGAGCTGGCTTTCTGAGATCCATTTCATATGGGCACTAATCCCATTCATGAGGGCTCCATCCTCATGACCTAAATACCTCCCACAGACCTCATCTCCTAATGCTATCACATTGGGGTTAGATTTCAATATATAAATTTTGAAGGCACACAAACATTCTACCCACAACATGTATTCATTTCAACAAATAAAATACTTATACAGATCAAAACTACAGAGAAATACTAGATGTGTTTCTGTCTGAGTGTTTTCTGCTCATGGTCTGAGCTTGGGTAAAGCCTGTTAAATTCACCACAACCCTTTCATGCAAACTAGCTATTTTTAGAGACCTAAGGGTTATTAATTTAATTTGCTTTTAGCAATAATCTCACTACCAATTTTGGTTATTGGATAAACAGATAATATTTTCCAGTCATGTCAGCCTTGAGGATCATTTCTAGATATTGTTTTCAAGGAAGCCCACATTCTTATCATGTGTCAAATCTTATCTGACACTATAAATACATTGCTATATAAAAAATGCAGTACATTTAAACAGGTAAGGTAGGAAATCATTTTTAAGGATGCAGGGAGGAAATTGTGTCGTTGTAACAACAGCAAAAAAATTAAAATGCACTTATTATATTTTAGACTCTGAGGCACACATGACAGTTTCTCATTAAGTCTCTACATAATTTATAAGTCTGGCTTGTATGGCTGTACCCATTCTTCATGGCCAATATACTTTCTGATTCATCAGTGCCTGTGCTACATTGGTTACTAAATGTTTTGAATAGCAGTCTTGGAAGTAGCTACATATTAGAATTTCCATTTTATAGCAGAGAAGCTGAGGACTTGTTAGATTAAGTAATTTGATACAGATTAAGCCACTCAACTTTAAAGTGACGAGATTTTAAGTTCCTTTTTGTGTATCTTGCAAAGTTTCTATCACATCATACTGCCTCTGATCTAAACACATCATGCTACTGTGCAGGTAGTTGAAGCATAAAAACATCGCACTCTGTATTAGCCATGCATATGGGTGAGAATTAGGCTAATAAAAATTCACTGAAAGGGTTTTGCCCTGAAGAAAGCAAGGTGCCTGCCATTTCTTGGAGTTTATGTGTTGACAGTGTTAAAAAAAACTGGGGGGTACAAAGAAGGTTGTCTTGCTTCCTACTTTATAGCCTCCATCTGGTCAGGAAAGGAGTAAATTGACCACATCTGCTGCAAATCTGTAGCTGTGCTATTGGGCCTTTTAGCTTTGTCACTAACTCTGTCTTATCCCCAAGATCTGGGATACTATATCCTGTACAGGAGTATGCCAATTTTCACAACTTTTGTATTCTTCTCTAGCATTCTTCAAACTCATATGCTCTTGGGCATCCTTTAGGATAAGAGTTGGAAAAATTTTTATTTAAAGCAACAGATAATAAATATGTTAGGCTTTTTGGATCAATAGGACAAATTCAGGATAATATTTAAGGTATATAATGAGTGAAAATAAATTTCCACAAAATTTTTATTGATAAAATTCAAAATATAATAATAACTAAGTACAAATTACTTTGTGATACAAATCTAATGAAAATAGTAGTATTATTTGGGGGGAAATAGCATTTCACTTACTTCAGGTTCAAAATTAGCATTCCCTATAATCAAATGTTCATCTATAGAAACTATGTTAACTCACAGGCTGTGCCAAAACAGGTGGTAAGCCAGATTTATCCCAAAGACCATATTTTGCCAACTCTTGCTTTAGGAAAAGCTTGATTCTCTGTTGGAAGACAGGCAAAAATATGCATATTTTATAAACTGGTACAGGGAGCCATTGTGAGTAGATTCCAATAAAGATCTTTACTGATGTCTTGTGTGTGCAAAGGCAAAAAAGGAGGAGTTTATATTTTGTGGACCCAGTGATACCTGTCTCACATGTTGGTTTCCAGGCCTAGCTACATGAAGTCAGAGGTTTATGTATGTGAAAAGTGGGACATCAGGCACAGATTATAGAGGCATACTGTCAAAGGCTTTTGTGGTGCACGGAGAGTACAAGTATTTTTTCTTGAGTGCCCGCTTCTGTGTCAAAGTGTGGCCTAGAGTGGTGAATAAGAAATATTCTTTCCACTTTTTCATCAGCATTAGGTGGCCAGGAACAATGAGGATGCAGAAAATACAATTATGGGGGCAATAAGCAGTGGCCTTGACACAAATATCTGTGTTCTTACAGAGAGAACCAGCAATAGTGGCATAGTAAGGCTTTAATCTTAATTAGCTGTGGGGTAATGAACATAGATGGAGTCATGAAAGTAATATTCCATTCTACAAAGTCAACTGTGAATGTTTTTTAGTGCAAGGCTAGTACACAAGCATTCCAGTAGGTCAATGAGTTTTCCTTACAATATCTTAGAATGATGTTAAAAAGTAGCACATCAATGAATTCCACTTCTGGATGGCAGCATATGAAGTTCCATGGACACACTCCCCAGGAAAACAAAGTTAGTAAAAACAATAATAAAAAAAAATCCAATCAATCAAAGTCTCTGTAAAGTGTCCTAACGGAATAAAGCAAATAAATATTTACTAGAGAAAATCCATTAAGAACAGCCAGTCAGCAGCATTTGATCCACAATCCTCCCTCTCGAGACCATCCTCAGCTCAGTTTAGAGGAGCTCCATTATGGATGGATGAAGCTAAGGCAGAAGTCCCTCTCCCATCATCTTCCAATCAATGCTTACAGTATCTCAATAGGAGGACAAGGTTCTAGCACTTTTCATGTCTTTCAACTCCAAATTAAACAAATAATATTCCTGTTGAGTACAGGGAAAGGCTAGGGATCCTTTTCCCCCACCAAGCTCATCTTCATATTACAGAGGCTCCAACCCAGGCAGGCAGGCCAAGATTACAGGGACCTCCAGCTGTCCTTGCTTTGGGTCATACATTGGGCAGAGATTCTACAATGAAAGAGGCATGCAGAGACACCCAGAGGCTTACTGCCTAAATTAGTGACTAGAGAGGTTGCCTAATGGGAAAGACGGTGAATAGGAAGAGAGGTCTGTAGCTCTACCCAAATGAACTGACATTATTTGAATCCAAATGTGAAGAAGTTCAAGCCTAAGGGCTCTTTCTAAAACAATAGCTCCTCTCAATTAGCAATAAGCTAAACAATAAGCAAGTTATTTCTTCAGAAAGAACCAGAGAAAGAGATAGCCAAGAAAAGTCCTCCCTAGGGTCAAAAGATTGGCTTCAAAAGCAACAAATTTAATTAGATCAGACTCCAGCAATTTATGCCTTAGGGCACTGTAAAAAAAAAAAAAAAAGCAATAGAGCAATTAGCTTGTAATTAGTGGAGTTCAGTGAGTGGGGTGTATTACCAAATGAAGCAGATAGCTTGGTAACAATATTATGGGATTTTAAGGAAATAAATAGGTAAAGAGAGCCCTGCTTAAACATCCCATCCCAGGATGATGGTACACATGATGAAGGTGGTACCTTCCAAAGAATACACCAAAGACTTCACGTCATGGATGAAATGTAAGTTACTAACATAGACTAACCATTTCAAAAAATAAGCAAACAACAATCAAAACAAGTACCCAAAATAGCTATAGTACCTAAAATATCCAATTTTCAACCAAAGTTATGAGATAGGCAAAGAAATAGAACACATGACACACACACAGGAAAAAAAATCAAGGAAAAAAAACTAGCTGTGAGAGGGATCAGGTATCAGATTTAACAGATAATAAAATTACTTCAAAGTAGTCATAAATATATTCAAGGAACTAAAGGAAACTATTATTAAGGAAGTAAACTGTGAAGACAATGTCTCAGCAAATGGAGGTTATCAATAAAGAAATATGTTACAAAAACATAACAAATGTAAAGTAGGAAGGTGAAAATTGTAATAATTAAAATGAAAATTCATTAGAGGGATCTAGCAGAAGAAGGCGTCAACAAACTTGGAGACAGACTGATAGAGAATACCCAATCCACAAATCAGAAAGAAACTAGAAGACACTATGGGACAATTTTACATCTACCAAAATGTTCATAATAGTAGTACCAGAAGGAAAGGAGAGAAAGTGGCAGAGATAATTATTTGAAGATTAGTAGTTGAAAACTTTCCAAATTTGATAAAAGACACAAATCTATGCATTCAAGAAGATCAGTGAACTCCAAGTAGGATAAATCCAAAGAAATCAATGCCCAGCTGAATCATAGTAAAAATGTTGAACATCAAAGGAGAAAATTCTGAAAGCACTGAGGGAAAGACTACTCTTTACAGATAAGGGAATCCCAATGAGATTAACAGCTGACTTCTAGTCAGAAACAATGGGGGCCACAAAGCATGAGATTACATATTCAAAATCCTAAGAACACAAACAGTCAATAAAAATCTCATATCCAGCAAAACTATCTTTCAAAAATGAAAGTGAAATAAAACATTCCCAGGTAAGCAAAAAAATTGAGAAAATTCATTCCTAATGGGTGTGCTTTCCAAGAAATGCAAAGGGAAGTTTTTCAGGCTAAAATCACATCAACACAGGTGAAAATTAAAATCCACATAGACAAGCAAACTGTACTGGTAATAATTATGTAATTATAAAAGAGTATAAATGCATATTTTGCTTCTTTCTTGACTAATTTTGAAACCAATCGTATGAAACAAATGTATACAAGTGTATTGTTGGGTCTATAGCATAGAAATGTAATATATTTGACAACTAAAGCATAAAGGAGATAAGTAGAATCAAAACTGTATTGAAAAAGGAAATGACTTAAGATGGTAAGTTGAACTCGAACAAATAAAAAGAGCCACAAATGATAAATAAGAAGAAAAATATTACTAACTTCATAAATATATATTTGAAGTCCTTTTCTTAGCTTCTTTAATAGACATAAAATTATATAAGCTAGTAATTGTAACAATCTATTGCTGAATTGGTAACATATATAGATAAAATATGTATAACATAAAAGGAAGAAGAAGGCATAAAATAATATAAAAGAAAATTTTCTGTGTCTTGTAAGAATTAGTATAAATAGGAACTAGATTCTTATTAGTTAAGATGTATAAGGTAACCTCTAGAGAAGCCACTAAGAAAATAACAAAAAGGATAGTGAAAAACAATCACTAAAGGAGTTAAAATATAGCACTAGCAAATACTCACAAAAGAAAAAGAAAGCAGCAAAAGAAGACCGGAGGAACAAAAAGACATGGAGCCATTTGGAAAACAAAAAGTAAACTGGCAGATGTAAATCAACAATATTAAAACCATTAAATGTAAATGGATAGATACAATATTCAATATTTGGGTGATAGGTACATGAGAGGCCCAACCCTCACCATTACACACATAATACTTAATAAACAAGCACATATACTCCCTGAATCTAAAATAATTTTTTTAAAATTAAAAAATGTAAACAGATTAAACAATCCAGTTAAAGGGCAGAAATTGTCAGAATGGAAGAAACAAGATCCAACTGTATGCTGTCTACCAGAGACACACTTAAGTTTTGATGATACAAATGGTTGAAAAGAAAAGGATAGAAAGTATCTGAAACCACCTTTGCAAAACTATGATAGTAAGATAAATTTGACTTAGTTGACTCCATCTTGCTTCTGACCTCCAAGCTGTCTTTGGTGTTTCCTGAGTACATCCCAAGCTAACTTTGGGAGGAATTTAATTTGTAGTTTGACTTGGAAGCAAGGATGACAATAGTCCCTCCCCAAAACTAACCCCTTCCCTGCTCAGGAATTGAAAACTACCTTTGTAAGACTAATGAGGCTGGGTGCGGTGGCTCACACCTGTAATCCCAGCACTTTGGGAGGCCGACCAACATGGTGAAACCCCATCCTACTAAAAATACAAAATTAGCTGGGCATGGTGGTGCATGCCTGTAATATCAGCTACTCAAGAGACTGAGGCAGGAGAATCATTTGAACCCGGGAGGCAGAGGTTGCAGTGAGCTGAGATTGTGCCATTGCACTCCAGCCTGGGTGACAAGACAGAAACTCTGTCTCAAATAAAATAAAATAAAATAAAAACTAATGGAAGATCTCAAAAATGGGATTATGAAAGGTACCTGAACTGTGCTAAGGTATAGGAATAGTTTTCTATAATTCCTTACTGTTCAGGGGTTATGTGGCCAGAGGTCACAAGACTTGTGACCTTCTCAATTGCTCTTGTAAATAACATCACTATTGTGGACCCTAATACTGGTTATTTTTAGATGTTTTTCAGACTTATCCCATCTGGACTTGTGACTCATGACTCAGTGGATACTGTGGCCCACCCAGAAGGAGACTCAGTGCATTAGGACCATTTTCTACCCTTCTGTGATTGCGTCCCCAACCAATCAGCAATACTCATTCCCTAGTTCCCTGCTCACCAAATTGCCCATAAAAACCCTAGCCTCTGAGCCATTAGGGACACTGATTTGAGTTATAATTCCAGTTCTTCTGTGTGGGCCAGGCTTGCATCAGTTAAACTCTTTCTCTACTGCAATGCCGTGATCTCAGTGGATTGACTTTGTGAAGCAGGGAGGAACAACCTGTTAGATGATTACAAATCTACTATGCAAACACCAGTTAAAAGAAAGCTTGAGTAGTTATATTAGAAAAAATAGACTTTAAAACAAAAAAGTTAATTATAAACATATATATAGTAACAGAATCCTTAAATATTTGAAGCAAAAACTGACAAAATTGAGGGAGAAAATTGAAAATTTAATAGTAATCATCAATGCCATCATACTTTATATACATATATATATATATATATTTTTTTTTTTTTTGAGGCAAGATCTGGCTCTATTGCCCAGGCTGGAGTACAGTGATGCAATCTCTGCTCACTGCAACCTCTACCTCCTGGACTCAAGCCATCCTCCCACCTTAGCCTCTCAAGTAGCTGGGACTACAGGCATGCACCATGGGCCTGGCTAATTTTTGTATTTTTTGTAGAGATGGGGTTTCACCATGTTGCCCAGGATGATATCAAACTTGTGAGCTCAATGGATCTGCTCACTTTGGTCTCCCAAAGTCCTGGGATTACATGCATGAGCTAACAGGCCCAGCCATACTTAATTTTTAATAAGAAATGGAACAACTAAATAGAAGATAAACAGAAGACTTAATAATAAACACAAACTATACTTCACAGATATTCTTTCAGTCACTTTTTATTTTAGAACATGTGAAAACCCAAAGGCCTCCACAACAGCATTTAAAAGACTCTCATCTGCAGCTGAGAGATTTTAACAATAGGTACAATTATAACTGTTAAGGTAGCTGAATTACCAAAAGATTTCTCACACAGTCTTTACAGGTCTCCTGTGCTAAAATTCAGGGCCCTACTAGGGAAGGTATGAGACATTGAAATAATGACTGGGTATTTCAACCTAATGAAAAGCTGAGGAAAAATTAATATAAGTAGAGAGTTTATATGGGTCAAGCTTGAGGATTGCAACCTGTGTACATAAATATAAATTTTCCTAAATAAACACTGAGTAGCAGCAGTTACAAGTGTTTTTTTGTTTTGGTTTTTTGAGACAGAGTCTTGCTCTGTCGCCTAGGCTGGAGTGTAGTGGCACAATCTTGGCCCACCACAACCTCTGCCTCCCAGGTTCAAGCAATTCTCCTGCCTCAGCCTCCCAAGTAGCTGGGATTACAGGCCTGTGCCACCACACCTAGCTAATTTTTGTATTTTTAGTAGAGATAGCATTTTACCATGTTGGCCAGGCTGGTCTTGAACTCCTGACCTCAGGTGATCCACCCACCTCGGCCTCTGAAAGTGCTAGGATTACATGCATGAGCCACTGCACTCAGCCACAAGTGGGTTTTTAAAGGGAAAGAAGTGGAATTCTTGTATTGTTTATTAAGAATTCACATTAAAATAACAAGTTATTGATTGGCTATACATTGCTAAGCTGTAGTGTGTGGTGTGTTATAGTGTTAATGAGGCATTATTAATTTATTTCTACTTATGGCAATAGCAAGCAATTTCAAGAGATACAATGGAGGAGTAGGATGTGATTGCTGTCTCATTTAAAAGCTCTCTTGACCTTATAATTTAAAAGGACTTGCATTCCTCAGATAAAAATTTTTGTTTGCTTGGTTTTTGTTTGTTTCTTTTCTCAGTGACATTTGGTTGGATGTACTTAAGAATCTTTTATTCCAGATTTTCCTGAATATTTTAGGACAAAAGAAGTGACCTGTTCTTCCTTATTAAGACAGTCTCTTGTTCATAAAAACAAAATCTCACCTTGCACGAATGTCTCACAAAATGATGTTCGTCCTCAATTTCCACCTCTGTCTTAACTTCTTGTCTCCAGACACATAACTAAAGTTAGATCTCACTCTAGCCTGAGCAGGAAAGTATAGTTCTTACACTGGAAGGAAATAGCATAATTACTAAAAGAGTTGTAGGTTATGGCAATTAGGTACCAGCATAAAACAAAGGAATATATAAATATTCCTTGATATATAATATATAATAGATGAAGGAGTACATAGCTTTTAAACCAGGGTTGGGTACAGTGCGTTGTGGGTTAAATTGTGTCCCCCCAAAAGATATGTTGAAATCCTGGGATATTGTTATTCATAATAAACATATATTGGTTCATCTCATTCCTTGGCAAAGCTCCTAAAACTCTTGGAATTTCTTAAGTGATAAAAGCAATAAAGGTGAAAGGAGAATCTTGTGCCATTCATAACAAGCCCCTTTCAATCACACCTGAGTTGATGTTAATAAGGTGATTTTTGGAAAGTCCCTAAAGATAGCTGGTTGCCAGGGGAACTAACCATATGATAAGAAGGTTAGAACTTTTAGCTCCACCCCTGACCTTTTAAGGAAGAGGAGAAAGACTGAAAATAGAAGGTTGCGTTGATCACCAACAAACAATGGTTTAATCAATAATGCCTATATAATGAAACCTCGATAAAAACTGCAGAGGACAAGATTCAGAGAATCTCTAGGTTGGTGAACGACAGTGGTGTTGGGAGGGTTGGTATACCCAGTGAGGGTATGGAAGCTCTGTGCCACCCACCCCCCAGCCGAGTACCTTGACCTGTGCATCTCTTCCATCTGGCTGTTTCTGAATTGTATCCTTTTCAATAAGCCAGTAAGCATAAGTAAAGTGTTTCTTGGAATTCTGTGAACAATTCTAGCAAATTCTCAAACCTGAAGAAGGAGTTGTGGGAACCCTCGACCTATAGCTGGTTGGTCAGAAATATGGAAGGCCGATACGTATAATTGGCATCTGAGGTAGGGCAGTCTTTTTAGTACTAAGCCCTTAACTTGTGGGGGCTGAGCTAATTCTGGATATTACTAGTGTTAGAATTGAGTTAAACTGCAAGGTATGCAGCTGACATCCAGAGAGTTGAAGAATTTGTTCATGTTGGAAAATGCTTCAAGTTGAAACGCTGGTACTTTTGCATGTGACCTTATTTGGAAATAGGGACTTTGCAGATGTTAATTAAGTTATGATGATGTCATAGTGGATTAGGGTAGGCCCCAAATGTGATGATTATTTTCCTTATCAGAAAGTTATATGAAGACTCAGGGACACAGAGACACACAAGGGAAATGCGATGTGACTGTGGAGACACAGATTAGAGTGATGGGTCTACAGGTCTCAGGGTTCTCAGACAACCACCAGAAGATAGGAAGAGGCAAGGATCATACCCTAGAGCCTTCAGAGACAGCATGGCCCAGCTGACATCTTGAATTCAGACATCTAGCCTCCAGAACCTCCAAAGAATGTCTATTGTTTTAAGCCATCCAGTTTGTGGTGCTTTGTTAGTCTCCCTAGGAAACTAATACAGAGTGGGTGGAATGTAAGGCCAGACAGGTAGGAGTTTGTTGGCTTAGGGACACTCTCACATTGCTGTTGCTTTGGCATCTTGGCAAGGATGCCTAGACCTTGGCCTAATGTTTTCTAGATTGTCTTCTTAAAACTTGAACATGGAAAAACAGTTAATTAGTTGGAGTTAATTAGACCTACAGTTAATTAGCTGGAGACCTACAGTTAATTAGTTGGAGATGTTGAAGCTGCTTTGACAGTACTCTGTAGGATCAAGAAGCTCAGAGGGTTAGGAATTTTGAAAAAATGAGAGTAACAACCCCAAACCTGACTGTATTTCCTGGGAGGGCCGAGAATATGTACTCTCACAGTCAGATTTAGCCACAGAAACACTGCCTTGGGACTGGTCTCCCTCATGCAAACGGAGATGGTGGGACTTCGGCAGAGAGAGTATACAGGCCAGGTGTCAGCACTTACCATGAGAAAGATGATGGCACTCATTTAAATAAATCATGATATTCATAGAGACAAGATGAAGGGTGAATGACTAACTTTTATAACAGGAAACATCAAAAGCAAACAAGCAGAAGGCTGATGTTAGCCACTAAAATGAAAAATTGCATCTCTCACCTAGTTTCTCAGTCCAACCAGTTCTCAAACTTAGAGCCCATTTCTTCCAGGAAGCTGCCTGGAATGTCACTGCAAGTGTCTAAGATAAATATTCCACTAATCCTTCCTCAAAAGTAACTGAATCATTTACCAGAGTAACTCTGCCCTGGGGGAAAGGCAATACCGACAACTTTTGAGGGCTAACGAATACAAGGTATGAGGTGATACTGCCACCAGGCCACCCAGAATGCTCTCATCGCCTTCCTATTTGAGTGGGGGTAGATGGAAGCCAAGTGGAATTTAGGACCAGGTGTATTGTATCTCATAGTAGGTTCAGTCTATCTATGAGCTCAGCCTTTTGCTTTTTTCCCTAGTGTTTGAGTACATAATTGGGATGTACATACATAGCAGCCTGCAGGCTGTAAGACTGGTTCTCTGATCTCTGGAGTAAGAAACATGGTGAAAAGGCTGAGTCAAACATCCAAGACTGCCCCTGTCAATATCCCAAAGAAAATCTCACACAGTTACACAAAGGAGTATGCATGAGGAAGTCCATTGCAGAATTATATGTAGTGATGGGGATTAGAGGCAGTTTGGCTGTCCCTTAAATGGATGATGGATTGTTACAGTGTGGTAGATGCACTATGTTATATTATATTATATTATATTATGTTATATTATAACATTATGCAACAGATAAGTTGTATACATATTGACATGGAGGGGTCTTCAACATGTAGTCTTTAATGAAACACTAAGAAATGGAATGAGTAATATATAATAAAATGAGCTACATAAATTACATAGTTTACATACATACAAAAGGAACACATCTTGTAGTAATTCATAAAAAACAGATAAGATATTAAATAGCATACCATAGTTATCTGTGTAGAAGAGGGAAATCAAAGTAAAAAAAAATAGGATAAAAGACACACATACATAGACCAGGCATAGAGGCTGACGCCTCTTATTCCAGAAGTTTGGGAGGCCAAGATGGAAGGATCACTTGAGTGCAGGAGTTTGAGACCAGCCTAGGCATCACAGTGAGACCCTGTCTACAAAACATTAAAAAAAAAATTAGCCAGGTGTGATGGTGCATGCTTGTAGTCCCAGCTACTCAGGAGGTTGGGCTGGGAGAATCGTTTGAGCCCAAGAGTTCAAGGCTGCATTGAGCTGTGATCGGCTACTGCACTCCAGCCTGGACGACAGAGTGACACCTTATCTCTTAAAAAAAAGAAAAAAAAAAGAAAAAAAAGGAAAACACCTCAAAAAGACACACATACATAAATAGACGAATAAATGAACAAACTTTTTAAAATTCATAAGCTTGGGAATTGCCTGAACCAATGATGATAACGTATTGTGAACTGGAGAAAATGGTGAACTCGACTTTCTGCACCTGAAGTCCATTAAGAAAAAGAATGCCCTACAGAAAGCCCTTGTAACATATGACGATATTAGACTATCCATAAATAGAACAGGAAATTTAAAATGTG
This sequence comes from Hylobates moloch, assembly GCF_009828535.3. NCBI lineage: Eukaryota > Metazoa > Chordata > Mammalia > Primates > Hylobatidae > Hylobates > Hylobates moloch. Next base: position 101,325,705 of record NW_026652284.1, read on the forward strand.
CCAGTTGGCTGACTAATAGGAATTGTCTAGGGGCCAGTCTCTCATTTCCAAAGAGAAATATTCCAAAGAACAATTGGAAATAGTTCCCTAATAGAACTTCCCATGTCCCTTTGGGGCCATCTTTACATCTGGATATGGATGTCCTCTGCACAATGTGGATTCCATGTTCTGAGAAACTCTTTGATTTTTTTTTCAAACTCTGAGGGATAAGGTGCCCTTTTAGAGGTAATATCCTGTCTTCCCCTTTGACAACATTTCAAACAGTTCTTCATTAATACTCAGGAGAGTAGGATGAGAAGAACATTGGATATAGGGGCCTGGAAATCATTTTCAGTCCTGTTTCTCTTTGAATAAGCAGAGTTTCTCACATATAACCGTTCTGAGCCAGGAACTGGAGAGAGGTGGAAGACAGGTCTGGAGTGTATAGTACTCTTTTTGTACTTCCTAGCAGCTGCTTATACAACAGTTGAACCCAGAAGGAAGGAGATGCTAGTAATATGAGCCAGAATAATTATGGCTCTCTGGAAGCAGAAAAGTGTTGTCCTGAGGATACCGTGGTAAAGCAGAATGAAGTGTGAGGATCTAACACAAGCTGAGCTGAATCCCTGCAGCTCTGCATTTATATGGGGAGATTTTCCTTAGCCAGGGCAGAGAAAACATGTGGGAGAAGTGCTGGCCAAATTAACATGATGGATATATTGAAGCCTCATAGGTACAACCTAGATAAAGAAAAAGTGATCAAAAATGGGAAAGTTCCATTTCTGCAAGTTGTTTCATTTTCCACTTTTGTTCTGGTAGGAAATCCCAGGATCTAAATCTGAGTAGCATTAACTTTTCATCACACTTACTGTCATGGTTACACTGCAGGATCATTAACTCATTTTGTATTTCATTTAAATTTTATTAGTTTTCTATTTATCTAGAGTTGCGCTGTCCAAAAGGATAGCCAGGAGCCACATGTAACTACTGAGTGCTCGCAATGGGATTAGTGTGCCCCAGAAATAAAATTTCAATGTTATTTCATTTTAATTCATGCATATTTAAATTAAAAAATGGAGCACCATGAAATAGTTTTCTATTCAACGCAAAACTTTATTGTTTTTGTAAGACTGTTTCATATTAACCATTGGAAATTCAGCATTTGAATTCAGATGTGCTGTTAAGTGTAAATATACATCAAATTTTGAAGACTTAGTTTAATAAAATAATGGAAATTATCTCATTAATAACTATATATAATTAAATTTTAAATTGTTCTATTTTGCATACATTGGGTTAAATCATATATTTTATTAAAAATAATTTTACTTTGTTCTTTTTACCTTATTACTGTGGCTCCTAGAAAACTCGTAATTTCATATATGGCACTCATTGTATTTCTATAAAACAGTCTAATCTGGAATATAAATTTTTCTAGACTAACATTGTCTAGTACCAGAGTCACTAGTTATAAATGTCTGTTTAAATTTAAATTAATAAAAATAAAATAAAAGCATCCTGTTCCTCTACATTATCCATATTAAGTACTCAACAGCCACTCCTGGCTAGTGGCTACTGTATTGGGCACACAATCTAGGACCCTGGGGTAGATTGGATTATTTGCTCTAATTCTTAAACTCTTCATGAAGCATTGCCAGGTAACATATTTTTCTCCCACAAAAGGTGTATTATAGAACATTTCCATTATTGCAGAACATTCTATTGCAGAGTGCTACTCAAGTCAATGAAACATCTCTGCCTGGGACAATACATTTCAGAGTTACACCAGCATATGCACAGACTGCCAGCTCCAGGGTGAACTATAGTTTTGAACAACCTACTACTGTCTATAAAGTGGCATCATATCCCTTTGCATGTTCCTTATAGAGTGGACTCAACTAGGTTTTTATCCTTAAGTTCTACTCCATCATCTTGTGCCCCAATATGGTCACTCTAGTACATTGTCTTGTGGAAGCTCTCTCACCTTTATGGAAATGATGACCTATTTTCCCCATATGCAAAAATGGGTAACATGAGAAGTTAAAGGTAACCTTCTTCCATACAGCTGAGAAACGGCTCTTCTCTGAAAACACGTCTCACCCCACGGGTGTTTGAGTTCTTTCATCTTAAATTTTTCTAAAAAGGTATACTTTTTAGTCTGTAACCCCTGCTTCTTTGTCATAATTTGCAGAAAGATAAAACGTTTTAAATTAATAACTTTAGAAAAACTAGAAATAACTAGAAATAATGAGTAGTGTTGTAGTTTTATTTGGAACCAATAGGACAGAGGAATTGAAAAAGCATGACTTATGCTGCAGGGATTGAGAAAGCCATGAAAACAAGTATATTTGTTTTCATGCTTTATTCCTGTCGTACACATAAATAGGCACTTGATACATATTCATTGTTGCGTTTCTGGGGAAGAAAAATAAAACTCTGGGGTCTACAAAAGAGAAACAAAAGAGACAGGGACCTGGCCCCAAATGAAGAAACAGCCCTTGAGATAACCTGAAGGAGGTCCTCTTCATGACTTATTTATTGCATTAGTTAATTAATACAATACTAATAAATTACTATATGCCAGGCATTTAAGATTAAACATAAGTAAGCCATGATCTCTGCCTTCAAGAAAGGTACATTCTAGGCCTGGCATGGTTGCTCACGTCTGTAATCCCAGCATTTCGGGAAGCTGAGATGGGGGATGACTTCATCCCAGGAGTTTTAGGCTAGCTTGGGCAACAACAGAGTGGGACCCTGTCTCTACCAAATAATAATAATAATAATAATAATAATAATAATAATAATAATAAGCCAGGCATGGTGACACATAAATGGGGCATGGTGGCACATGCCTGTGGTCCCATTTATACTCAAGAGGCTTGGGCAGGAGGAACGCTTGATCCTGGGAGGTCAGGGATACAGTGAGCCGTGACCTTGCCACTGCTCTCCAGCCTGGGTGACAGAGTGAGACTCTGTCTAAAAACAAGAAAATGTACTTTCTATAGCTGGGTATAAAACTTGGAATTATGACATTTTGAGGCAGATAATTCTTTGTTGCTGGGGGCTCTCCTTTCTATTGTAAGATGTTTAGCAACTTCTCTGGTCTCTACCCACTACATTCAATGTCACTCCCCACCTTAGTTGTGGCAACTAAAATGTGTCATCATTGCCAAATGTCTCTTCACTGAGAACCACTGATCTAGAGGGAGAGTTAAATGTATAAATAGGAAAATATTTTGATGTAATAGCAGTTCTGATAGAAATACCAGCACAGTAAAATGAAGAATGAAGACATTAAGAAAGACATTTCCTCCCTGTAAGTTTAGTTGGTCAAGAAAGACTTCATAAAGGTATTATCCTGAAGACTCCTGGCCCCATGGTTTTCCCATTTACTACCACCCTAACTTTGAGACAAATGCTGAAGACAAAAATGCATCTGTTATAAGTTATAATAATTCCAGCAATGTAAAATTGTGTGTGCAATATCTACCAAGACCTAAATCACTTCAAGAATAAATATAGGTTTTGGAGAAAACTATTTTTAAAGGTTAAGGGTCCCAAATCTAAGATTTCACACTGTAATCTATAAATGACTTTGGAAAAGATTTCCTCTTATCAATTAATCAATTTTTTGAACATCTAGTTTCCATAAGTGCTCTTCGAGATACACAATTAGTCTTAGAAGACTAGTCTCAGCCAAAAAATATTTTATAATTTAGTTGTAGGGCGAAGACATTGATACATGAAATCTTTAATAATATGTGGAATTATACATGGTAATGGAATTGGGTTTCACCACTCTCCTGTTCCCCCAGTTTCCAGAACTGAACTTCATATTTCACATCCCCTTCACATCATCATCTGGGAGTGAAGGTTGCAAAATCTTTTTATTTAGCTGGATAAATTGGGAAATCTTTTCTTCTGGACCAACTCCATAGCATCATGCAACTCCAAGGGACAACATTCACATTGTCCTGGACAATTAATAGAGAACCATGGTCAGTTCTGATGGCATACAGGAATGTCCCTGGCCTGGTGGATTTCCTTCTTCTGATGACTTACTGGCAACTAAGATAGCAGTTGACAGACAGTCCATACCCTGCTACAATGGAGCCACTCTAATTTGACTTCTTCTTTTGGATGACATTGGGGTACTTCCTTGAATAAACAAAAACTTCCATGTGCCGCCTTGGTGCTGGCCACTGATGATGATTGGCAATCCCTAGAGGCTGCCCCCACTGACAGCTCCATGTAGTCTACCAATAGTATCCCCTGAGTACAGATGTGGGCATTGGGTGAATGGATTATCTGGTTCCTTTTTCATTCCATTCCTGATTTTATTTTTATAGTCTATATTTTATGTGGTACTTTCTTCAGTCTTTTATTAAGAATCTCAAAAGCCTATTTTGAAGTACAAAAATACAAATGTCTTTTGACATGGAAATGACCAAAGAAAGGTCTGTGTTACATTTTTCATTCTTGCTCTAAAATCCTACTTTCACTCAAGGTAATATTGATGGTTCTGAATAATCGTAGGGAAATTACTGGGAAGAAAGTGAAGGAAAAGAAAAGTCAAAGATTAACATTGTAAGTATTTGGTTTTTTTGTTTGTTTGTTTATTTTTGTTTTTGTTTTTGTTTTACAAAAGAGTTCAGGAAGGGGCCACAGAGAAAGTCCTGCATGGACTGGAAGAAGCCAAGAAGGCTTCTCGGATGAGTAAGGGCTTGAAGCATTTCTTCTGGTGATCAGACTTTGGATAAATGGGGAAAAAGTCATAAGGAGGAGAGTAAGGGGCATTCTAAGCATGAGAGTCTCTGTGAGAAAAGGTCGAGAGGAAAGCTATGTTTGGAAAGACGAGATAGACCAGTCCAATTCTATTATTACAACAGACCCAGAGGAGTTCCTTCCAAAGAAGCCTTATAGGCTTCTGATCTGAAGTCTGAAGACATGGATATGAGTCTCACCTCTGTCACTTGCTAGCTATGAGATCTTGGGCAAGTCATTCAATCTTTAGCTCAGCAACAGTGTCCTCAGAAATAAGTTATATCCTGTTCTACACATTGTACTGCACTGGATGAGTTCTGACTGAGAGGTCACAATGACTTATTAAGCCCACTAGAAAGGCAAGAAATCAGTTTACTCTGGAATTGCCATATTGTTAAAAGTGTTGGAAACATGTAGCTCTAATATATCTCTATTAGAAAAATGAAACAAAGAAATGATTATTCTTTCTCAATGGCAACAAAATGGAAATTGTATGGAAGCTTAATATCAAGTATCATTTGCCCATTTCTCATTTTTGTCATTTTTTCATTTGCAAACCCAAATTGTTGTCATTGTCCATTTGGAAACCCAAATTTTATGTCATGCCATCCAAAGCCCATTCAAAGCCCTTGTTGACATGGCCCTGCATATAGTCCCAGCTGTGTCTGCCATCACTGTGGCATGCATGCCTTGCACTCTAGCCATGGCAAACTACTTTAGACTCCTAGAAATCAACATACCAGTCTATCTTTGCGTCTTTCATTCCCTTTGATTCAAAGGCAATTTCATTCCTTATTCACTGGGACAATCATTCTTGAAGAGCCAGCTTAAGTATTGCCTCCACTGAGAAACTTTCTCTAAGGAGTCAGAGAGTTAAGATTTTTCCTTCCATCTAAGTAGTTATCCTATTCTTAATTAAGTAATAGTAATGGCAATAAGAGCTACCATTTATAAGACATCTATTGTATACTAGGTAATGAGTAGGGTACTTTATAAATGTTCTCAATTATCCTTGTAAGACTCTCCTTCGGCATTGTTTAGGATATTTTTAATATTAATATTTTATATATTTATTCACATTTTTATTTTATATTTTTATTTTATATTTTTATTTTAAAATAGCTTTATTAAAATAAAATTCACATACTATATAAGTCACCATTTTTTCCTTTTATTATTATTTGATTGCTACAATTGTATATATTTATGGAATACAGAATATTTCAGTACATGTCTACAGTGTGTAATGATCATTAGCATATTCATCACCTCAAATGTTTACCATTTTTTTGTTTTGTGAACATTCAGAATTCTCTCTTCTAGCTTTGAAATATACAACAAATTCTTGTTAACCATATTTACCCCTATAGTGCTATAGAACACTAGAACTTATTTATCCCATCTAGCTTTAATTTTTTATGTGTTAACCAACCTCTATTCTCCTTTCCCCTCTACGCTTCATAGCCTCTAATAACTATATATAATTATGTTCACATTTTTTCATACTTCAGTATTTCAGAAATTATGGTGTTTCACAGCTGTGGGTACGTTTAATGTAGTGTTTTTTATTCCCCTTACAACTTATTATTAAGTATGGTATTTTAAAATCAATGCTGCTTTAAAATCAAGGTACTGTGGCCAGATTCTTATTTCTCAGATTTGAAAACTGGGACACAGAGAAGGCAGAGATGAATAAGCCTAAATTTTTCCACTTGTCAAATAAGCCACTATTTCCAAAACCATGAGATTAATTGCTTAATACAAAAGCAGTGTGAAATAATGTTGGGAAAACCATAGAAATGGGTGTGTAATATTATTGGATTCAAGTTCTTGATTTATCACATTAAAAAATATGTCACTTGGGCAAGTTACTTAAACTCTGTGCCTAAGTCACATATATTTCTTTGAAGTAATTAACCTCATTGTTTTGAAAACACTGGCTGATTTTTCTATTACCCCCCACCCCAAAATTATGAACTTGTTATGTGGAGGAACTTAGCCTTGTTGAACTTATTTCCTCTGTTTTAGCCCGTAGACCTATCATGGTGAAGCTGCCTTCGCACAATTATGTCAGTAAGAGAAATCTCACACAGTTGACTCCATCTTACTTCCAACCTCCAAACTGTCCTCAGTCATTTCTGGGTTTAGGTCAAGCTAACTTTGGGGGAGTAACTAAGTTTAAGGTTTAACCTTAAAGCAATGATAATAGCCCTTTCCAAAATGTAACCACCTTTATAAAGCTAATAAAAGGCCAAAATATTAGGATTATGAGAAGAGCCTGAATTCTGCTAAAATGTAGGCATAGTTAAATGATAACTAGCCATTGTTCTGGAGGTCATAAGATTTATAACTTCACCAGTTGTTCCTATAGATAACATCACTATTGTAGAACCTAAGATTGGCCCTTTGAAATGTTTTTCAGACTACCCCACCTGGAGTCGCGACTCACGACTCTATCCGTCCTGTGGCCCCACCCAGAGGTGAACTCAGCACATGAGGACCATTTTTCACATCCCCATGATTGCATCTCCAACCATTCAGTGGCACCCATTCCCTAGTCCCCTGCCCACCAAACTATCCCTAAAAAACCTTAACCTTTGAGCCTTTGGGAAGACTGATTTGAGTACTAACTCCATCTTCCACATGGCCACACTCACATTAATTGAACTCTTTCTTTACTATAATACTACAGTCTCTGTGAATTGGTTTTGTTCTTGCAGTAGGCAGGAAGGACCTGTCAGGCAATTACAACAGGCATCCGACAAACACCTATTGAGTGGAAGAGGTGCTTGATTCTGTCATTGTCATTGTTATGGTAAAAGACAAACTATAATAGAAAATCTTCCTAGCATTCCTTTCCCTCGGGAGAAATGAATAGCCAAAAAAGATGGGTAGCCAAAAAATTGGTTTCTGAGTGTTTAAAGTACTTAGAGAAAAAAGATGGAGGAAAGAATTTTTGTAAGGACAAAACTACTTATCATTTTATTTTGAGTGTTCCAGGAACAGAAATGGTAGGCAATAATGGACAACAGAACTTTCTCTTACTCTGCCCACCTTTTCAGGGGGCTAGCTGACTGAAGATCCTTTCTGGAACACCATCATATGAAAAACAGCTGCAGTTTAAATGTGGAAAAGCCATGCTCAGTCTCGTTGGGAAGTAGTTTTGATTAACTGCAGAAAGAAACACCCAACTTTACTATTATTAAAACCTGCAGCAGAAACAGAGTGGATCCAAAGCTGTTTACTCGAAGGATTCTGGAACATAGATGAGGATGAGCAATAGATAAAGAAATATAAATGCACATTTAAATGTAGTTCCCTTTAAGCTGCAGTTTTCAGTCTGTTACTGATTTTTAGTTATCACAATTCTTAGCTCTATTTTTTACTTTATGGTGAAACCCAATGAATCAGAGAAGCAAAGAGCAGGAAATAAAAGACAAAAATATGTGAGTTTCAACAAACTAACTTTGAATTATCAGCTGTTTTATTAAAGAATAACAAGGCATTAGAGAAGTAGCAGTTGTTTTGAATTATCCACTAGTTGGGACAAACCCATATTAGAATAATGAGATGTTATTCCATTACACAACCTCATGAAACTGTTTGTAGCTTCCTTTCCAGCATAGATTTTTTCATATTTCACTTTAAAGAGAATTCAAATACCAAAAGCCTATGAACAAACTTAAGGACTTCATCTTTTGTCCTTGAAGTAAAATGCAACTACTTTAAATAAGTTGTTAATGTCTTCAAATTCATTCACCATTCTTGTTTGCACACTGTAGCCCAAACTGCAAAGGCTAACGGACACAGGCCAGCTAAAATTGATTGCTGAAAAAAATTAGGAATCACTGGCAAAAGTGACTTGGAAGAGTGTAATAATTTTACATCTTTGATACAGTTTTTCTTCTTGAAAATTATAAAAGAGGACATGGTTCAGTGACATCTCTGTCAATAACATGAGGCTTACAAATGCAGAAACAGGTGGATATCTTGCCTTGTTGATAAGAAAATAGGACGGCTGCAAACTATTTGGGTTCCATGATTCTCGCTGTGCAGTATATTTACACAAAATTGGTTCTCCAGCATAGAGCTTCCCAACGAGTATACCAGTCATAGGCTTGCCAGATATATTGATTTTCCTGGCCCTCCAGGAGGAAAGCAGGGCCTAGGTTGGCCTAGTCAGTTGCCTCAAGCAGCGAGTATCCTCCTCTAGTGTATAGCTTGAGACAAGGATATGTGTATAAGTGATTTAACAAAAAAGCACTCCAAAAAACTCCTGTAAGAGAGTGGAAGGAGCTGGACAGAGAAGAGGTCAATGCTAAGTAGGCAGAAATTTCTAGTGAAGTCCCAGCCTCAATCTGAAGCTGCGTTCTGCAGCGAGCTCTGGAACATAAATGAGGATGAGCAATAGAAAAAGAAATATAAAGGCACAGAAGATTTCCTCCCACCTTGAAGTGAGGAAGCTGAACTCTCCTATTCCCACAATAGTCAGTCTTGGCTACAGGCTGCCCCCATGGGACAGGGATGATCAAGCACTACTGGTTCTGGGTATGTGAGGGCAGTAGCTCAAGGGCAATCCTCTGAATAAAGTTGCAGAGTGCCTATCCTAAATGCAAAGCCCATAGAACTAGGGGGAATGGGAATATAGTATCAGTAAAAGAGATCTAAAGGTTTCAGAGTATGACAACTACATTGTCTACTCTACCTTCATATTGTAGTCTGCAGGAGTGGGTCTAGCATTACTCCTGCATTGTCCTCAGTGGCAGCAAACATGATGAGCAAAGTGTGGTTCTCAGTCTTTAACTAGGTTATATAGAGGCTTGCTGCTCACGAGCGTCAGCATCACTTGGGAGCTTGTTAGAAATGCAGGATCTCTGTCGCCATGTTGAATTTACTTAATCAGAATCTGCACTTCAGCAAGATGCCTGGGTGAGTTGCATGCCCATTAAAGCGTGAAAAGTGGTAGTACAGAACATACTCAAGTATGAGCTTTACCTCCTGGATGCATTCCAGCAGCCAGTTGCAGAATGGCTACTGATGACCATGTAAAAGAGGTCCTAGAGCCGCTGGAGAATTTCCAGCATATTTCCTAGGTACCCAAACACTATAGTGCAGAGACCACAATGTGGCTGATTGACGTGTGATGTGGAGAAGTCAGAGAGGAGTTCCTTGTGAATGCAGCTCCAGGTGGCAGCCACAAATCTTTACCTTCTTATACATTGGCTCCTCCTGTCTGTTTATGGCTACTGGGCTCATTTAGCCATCTCTCTTCTTGCTTTCCCAATCCATGCATATTTTGCAAATTAAAGATTTGTCATATTGTTTAATGTGAGAAAAAATTTGGAGCTAAAGTTCGTTTGTAGCAGCACAAAAAATTTCAACATTGTATTTGTCAATAAAAGAAAATAATTAGAATCTTTAAATTTAAGAGCAACTACTATAAATTTTTAAATATCTGTAAAAATGATTTTAAATTTTTCATTACCCACTTTGGTGAAGAAAGTTTCTGTCAATGGAGATGATCCAGAATTTGAGAAGATTAATACTAGTGGGTTTCTGATTGTGAATAGCAATGGTATAGAACCATTGTAATAGGCAGCCTTTAAGATGGCCTTCAATGATCCTTGTCTTTCAGTTTTGACACCTATATCTACTCTCCTCTCCTAAAGTGTGGGCTGGATTTATTGATTCACTGTTAAAGAATGGAATGCAGCAGACAGGTAGGGATGACATTTTCGAGATTAGGTTGTAAAAAGAGTGGTTTCCATCCTGCATACCCTCTCTTACTCTCCTGCTCATTCACTCTAAGAAAATTCAACTACTTTTTTGTGGGCTGTTCTATGAAGAGGCCCACCTTGCAAACCTGAAGGGAACTCCATTCCAACAGGAGTGACTGAGACCCTCCATCCAACAATCTGCAAAGATATAATCCTGCCAACAAACATATGTGAGAGCTTATAAATGGATCCTTCCCTAGCCGATACTTCAGATGAAACTGCAATCCTGTTTGACAGCTTGACTTCAACTTTGTGAGAGACCTTGAGCCGGAAATATGCCACTTTGACAAGGCTGTATTTCTGACTCACAGAAATTGTGAGATAATACATGTGTGTTACTTTAAGCGGTTAAGTTTTGGGGTAATTTGTTACACAGCAATAGGTCAACAAATACAGAGTAAGATATCAAGCATAAACTTACTATCAAACTATGTTAAACTCATTTCTTATTTAATGATTTAAAAATATTTTACTTGAAAATTTTGCATGAATGTAATATTTAATATTTTGTACATTTAATATTATGATATGTAATATTGTATGTATTTTTCTTATAATAATAAAATACAAAGTGAATAGCGTGATTTTTTTCTGCTAAGATTACTGTTTCTAAATCATCTCGAGTTTACCCAGTTGTGAGCTCCACAGGATATAAAAGATGCACTTAATCAAAATGTGCGGTAATTTAGGAAATAAACTTAAAATATTGTGACCTTTTATTTAGTGTGATTTTAAGAGCATGGGCTTTGGGTGAGGTATATTATAGTTCTATTCCTACTCTATTCCTTACTAGCTCAGTGACTTTGGGACAAAACTCAACTAGTTGAGCCTCATAGCCTTATCTGTAAAATGGTAATACTAGCAGCACATTTCATACGCTCATTTTGAGGTTTAATGAAGTGTAGTAGAGTGTGTAGTATACATTGGCTGGCATGCGGAATGTGCTGAACAACTACTAGTGGTTCTTATTTGTTAGTACAAATGCTTCTATTTCTTGAAACTTTCACTTACAAATTAGCTTGATATTTTGATTAAGTATTATTCCTCTGCACTCATCAAAGCACGTCTTCAAGCAATCTCTATTTGCTACAACTTGTTCTTATTTCAAGGCATTACAGGAAATTAGATTTTAAAAAGCTATCTCCTTTTGTGAATGCATCCTAATTAGAATGTCACCATTTCGTTTCACTTATGTCCATTAATCTGAAACAAGAATTTATTGTATTTTTACTGAATCTTTCCTAAATGTTTATATCTTAACCCAACCTCTCTGTTGCAGATAAATGAAAAAAATTGTAGATATTTTTTAGAATATTGCTAAAAACTTGAAAAATTAATGCTGATTTCTTACCAGATGCTATTACTTTTATAATTCCAGAAGTTCTAAATTTTGTTTATTAATCTTTATTCCTTCTTTTTTCCTTTTCCCCTCCCTTCTCTGTATTTTTTTCTCTTCTTCCTTCCTTTTTTCTTTCCTCCCTTCCTTCCTTTCTTCTTATTCTACTCACATTGAAATGATTTATCTAAAAATGTTAATAGGTAAAAATAAAAATATCAAGATCAACATTTAAAAGTGGAAGTAAAATGAATCAAGGATAATGTTCTTTAGAGAAATATATAAAAATATTTTGCAGCAAAAAAGACATGGAATCAGTTAAAAGTTTCACAATGTTAATAAGATAAAAATATAGATATCAGTTTCTTGGGTAACATATGAGCTTATATAGGTACTAAGAAATAAAATTTCTTTGCGAGACATCATAAGAGAAAATGTTTAAAACATATACCAAAGAAATAAATGACAGCTTCCTACGGCTACTTGCTATAGCACCTGTTATGGATTGAACTGTAATTCCCCCACTCTAAATTCATATGTTGAAGTCCTAACCTCTGGCACCATAGTATATGACCTCATTTGGAAATGCATCATTACAGATGTAGTTAATTAAGATAAGGCCATAAGGATAGGCTCTATACCAATATGACTGATGTCTTCATAAAAGGTGAAATTTGGATGTAGACATGCACACAGGAAGAACACAACTTGAATGTAAAGGTGGCCATTTACAAACCAAGGAGAGACACCTGGAACAGATAATTTACTCATAGTCCTCAGAACAAAACCTAGCCTTATGACACCTTGATTTTGAACTTCTGACCTGCAGAACTGCGATACGATAATTTTTTGTTGTTTAAGCCACCCACCCATTTTGTAGCACTTGGTCATGACACTCCTGGAAAACTAATTCTGAATCCCTTATTTATAAACTAAGGGAATAACATCAAAAATAAAAATTGTAGAGAGGATCATGAAAGGCAGTCCAGAATGAAATGTCATTGTCACCCACTAATTTATTTATGTGTGACTATAACAAGCATTTATAAATGCCTGGTATGTCCCAAAGGGTATGGCCAGCATAGAGAATTCAAAGGATGACACATTCCTCAAAATTCATTCATCAAATGATCAGTCTAAGACCGTCAGAGCAACTCTACTATCCTTGGCAAGGATTGGATCAGCAACACGCATAAGATCCAACCATGGCCAGTGAGACTTGAGGGAACGTCTGGAGTCTAACAAAAGATTTTCTCATACCTATGGAGACATAGAAAGAGATCAACCTTTTGAATTCTTCATTTACATATTTTCTTGCTTAATGTATTCTCTGGAAATAGCTAAATCTATTTTGAGACTAACAGAAGAGTTAGCCTGAGGGCAATGACAACCTTCTAAAGATGGTAGATAAGAGAAATAAAAATAATCTGGGTTCCCATCAAAAAGTGGGCAAAGGACATGAATAGACACTTCTCAGAAGAATATATTTATGCAGCCAAAAAACACATGAAAAAATGCTCATCATCACTGGCCATCAGAGAAATGCAAATCAAAACCACAGTGAGATACCATCTCACACCAGTTAGAATGGCCATCATTAAAAAGTCAGGAAACAACAGGTGCTGGAGAGGATGTGGAGAAATAGGAACACTTTTACACTGTTGGTGGGACTGTAAACTAGTCCAACCATTGTGGAAGTCAGTGTGGTGATTCCTCAGGGATCTAGAACTAGAAATACCATTTGACCCAGCCATCCCATTACTGGGTATATACTCAAAGGACTATAAATCATGCTGCTATAAAGACACATGCACACGTATGTTTATTGCGGCACTATTCACAATAGCAAAGTCTTGGAACCAACCCAAATGTCCATCAATGATAGACTGGATTAAGAAAATGTGGCACATATACACCATGGAATACTATGGAGCCATAAAAAATGATGAGTTCATGTCCTTTGTAGGGACATGGATGAAACTGGAAACCATCATTCTCAGTAAACTACCGCAAGGACAAAAAAACCAAACACTGCATGTTCTCGCTCATAGGTGGGAATTGAACAATGAGAACACATGGACACAGGAAGGGGAACATCACACACTGGGGACTGTTGTGGGGTGGGGGGCGGGTAGGGATAGCATTAGGAGATATACCTAATGCTACATGACGAGTTAATGGGTGCAGCACACCAACATGGCACATGGATACATATGTAACAAACCTGCACATTGTGCACATGTACCCTAAAAGTTAAAGTATAATAATAAAAAAATAATAATCTGGGTTCTGGATGACATGTTGAGCCACTAAATACACACTGGAGTCCACCCTACTATTAGACTTCCTATGTTGTGAAAATGAATTTTTTTATTATTTCAGACAGCTTGAGTTTGATATTTTTCTACTTACAATCAAAGCATTCTAATAGTTTAACATTCAGACATTTTTTGTGGTATCCATTACAGTTCTTTGAAAACTTTTCATTTCTTCTCTTGCTGGCACGTGATAAAATTGCATTTCCTTTATTACCTCCATCCCCTTTTTTGTGGGATGGCCACATGATTTGCCTTCACCAAAGAAATGTGTGCAGAAGAGATGGGAGTCATCTCTTTCAGGAGAAATTTAGAGCCAGAGTGTGATTCATCATTTTCTCCTTCTCTTTGCTACAGAGAAAAGAAACACCCATGGTGTTGACTACTCTGTTGGCCCGAATTCCAAAGAGAATGATAAAGAGAAAATCTCCAGCCAACCTGCTAAAGACCTTTAATGGGAGTGACAAGTCTTTGTTGCTTTCAGCCTTAAATTTTCAATAAATGCGTATGGATGAAATGAATCTACTAGGAGATAAGGAACTAAAAATAATTATAATTTAATCTAATCTGAGCATGTAACCTGTTTCTGCTACTTTTAAACCAACTCACTATCTGAAATTTTCCCAAATGTGTTAAATAGAGTTCAGTGACAGTTTTAGATATCTCTTTAAGTGCTTGTATGTATTTGCATTAGGAAAAAAGCCTTTCTCATAAGAAAGGGTGAAGCTAGCTGCTGACTGTTGTGCAAATACAGGCATATCTTTTCAGTTACAGACCACCACAGTAAAACAAATATTGTAATAAAGCAAATCACACAATGTTTATGGTATTCCAGTGCATACAAAAGTTATGTTTATACTATGGTGTATTAAATGAGCAATAGCATTATGTATAAAAAAGATACCTTAATTTAAAAAGATTTATTGCTAAAAAAATACCAATAATCATCTGAGCCTTCAGTAAGTCATAATCTTCTTGCTGGTGGAGAGTCTTGCCTCAATGCTGATGGCTGCTGATGGCTCTGGGTGGTGGCTGCTGAAGGCTGTAGTGGTTGTGACAATTTCTTACAAAAAAAAAGGAAGTCTGCTTCATCAATTGACTCTTTCTTTTATGAAAGATTTTTCTGTAACGTGATGCTGTTTGGTAGCATTTTACCTATAGTTGAAAGTTTTTTAAAATTGGAGGCAATCCTCCCAAACTCTGCTGCTACATTAACAATTAAGTTTATATAATGTTCTAAATCATTTCTTGTCATTTCAACAATGTTCATAGTATCTTCACCAGGAGAAGGTGGAGATGCCATCTCAAGAAATCATTTTCTTTGCACATGCGTAAGAAGCAACTCCTCATTAATTCAAGTTTTATTATAGGATTGCAGCAATTCAGTCATTTCTTCAGGCTCTACTTCTAATTCTAGTTTCTCTTGCTACTTTCTACCACATTTACAGTTATTTCCTCCACTGGAAGTCAACGAGGGTTGGAATCAACTTCAAAACTCCTGTTAATATTTCTATTTTGGCCTTCTCTCATGAATTACAAATGTTCTTAATAACATCTGGACTAGTGAATTCTTTCCAGAAGGTTTTCAGTTTATTTTGCCTAGATCCATCAGAGGAATTACTGTCTGTGGCAGCTATATATCTTTTTCAAATATATGTCTTACATAATAAGACTTGAAAGTCAAAAGTACTCCTTGATTCATGGGCTGTAGAATAAATAATGTATTAGCAGGCATAAAAACAACATTAATCTCCTTATACTTCTCCATCAGAGCTATTGGGTGACAGATGCATTATTAATGAGCATTAATATTTGAAAGGAATATACTTTTTTGAGCAGTAGGTCTCAACAGTAGGCTTAAAATATTCAGTAAACTATGCTGTAAACAGACATGCTGTCATACAGGCTTTCTTTTTCCATTTTTAGAGCACAAGCCGAGTAGATTTAGCATAATTTCTTAAGGACCCTGGGATTTTTGGAATGGTAGATGAACACTGGCTTCAGCTTAAAGTTGCCAGCTGCATTAGCTCCTAATGTACGAGTCCACCTGTCCTTTGAAGATTTGATCTAAGCATTGATTTCTCTCTAGCTATAAAATTTCTACAAGGCATCTTCTTCCAATATAAGACTGTCTCAACTACATTGAAAATCTGTTGTTTAAGGTAGCTGCCTTCATCAGTGATCTTAGCTAAATTTTCTGGATAGTTCGTTGCAGTTTTTATATCAGCACTTGCTGCTTCACCTTGCACTTTTATGTTATAGGGACAACTTCTTTCCTTAAACCTCATGAAACAGCCTCTCTTAGCTGCAAACATTTTTTTCTAAAGCTTCTTCAGTTCTCTCAGCCTTCATAGAATTGAAGAGTTAGAGCCTTGCTCTAGATTAGACTTTGGCTTAAGGAAATGCTATGGCTGTTTGACCTTCTATTCTGATCATGAAAACTTTCTCCATATTAATAATAAGACTGTTTTTCTTTCTTGTTCGTGTTTTCACTGGTGTAGCACTTTTAATTCCCTTCAAAATCTTTTCCTTTGCATTTATAACTTGGCTAAATGTTTAGCAAAAGAGGGCTAGTTTTCATCCTCTCTTGGCCTTTGTCATGTTTTTCTTACTAAGCTTAATTATTTCTAGCTTTTGATTTAAAGTGAAAGACTTGTGACTCTTTTTCACTTGAACACTTAGAGATCATTGCAAGGCTATTCATTGGCCTAATTTCAATATTGCTATGTCTCAGGGCACAGGAAGGCTCAAGGAGTGGGAGAGAGGCAGGAAAATGGCCAGCTAATGGACTAATCAGAACACACACAACATTTACTAAGTTTGCCATTTTATGTGGATGCAGTTTGTGAAATCACAAAACAATTACAACAGTAACAACAAAGATCACTAATCACAGATCACCTTAACAGATAAAATAATATTGAAAAAGTTTGAAATATTTCAAGAATTATCCAAAGGTGACATAGAGACATGAAGTGAGCACATGCTGTTGAAATAATGGCACTCATAGTCTTGCTTGACACAAAGTTGCCATGAACCTCTGAAAACGCAGGATGTGTGAAGTATCATAAAGCGAAGTGCAATCAGAGGAGATATGGCTGTACATTGACAAAGAGAGTGGACTGGATTATACTTTAAAAATAACTAATACAAAACACTGTGATTTATGAATGAGAAGATGAAAGGAAATAAAGTGAAAGCTGAAAAGAATATTTTGAAGTGGATGATTGACAAAAGAAAATCTATTGGAAACAGAAGGCTTTACACTGCACAAAGCAAAAATGGAACTCATTTAAAAAGGAAAAGAAATTCTAAATGTCAAAATAAAAGATGGCCCAATGCCAAAGGAAAGCAGGGGAATCTAAGGCTGGAAAGAGCTCTAATGAGACTCTGGGAGCTCCTGATCTTTGGGAGGGTTGGAAGCATGCGTGTGTTCTGGGGCATGAGCTGAGTTGGGAGGAAGCTGGCTAGGCTAAACTACCATGGGGTAGATGAGGTATTCTTTCTGTCATGTGACTTGTTAGCAGCATTGTAATGAGAATTAAAAGCAATAGCAATTGTACTGGAGGTAACACTGCTAGGGAAAAGTACTAAAATCTCATTGTAGAAATTAAGGGCAAATGGCATCAAGCGCAGAGCCACAGGCACTAGTCAAAGCCAGCTACTGAATGCTCATCCTGCTTCTCCAAGGCAAGCTCTGTCTTTGTGGTCCTGTGTGATGCATCAGTAAAAGTTATTGCCACCTTAGTGAATACAGCATAGGGTGGAGGTGACTAAAAATTTTCGATTACTCTGAAGGGTTGGAGGTGAATATGTTAAATCTGTATTTTTAAAAGGAAAGAAAAAGTTTCTCTGGCAATCTTGTGAGAGGAAAGATAGAAAAATTGAGATCTATGAGGGAAATACTAGTTGATGATTCAGACAGCAATGATTTGGGGTTCCAAAAGGAATGAAAAGCATGTCAGTAATTACTATACGTGAAAGGGTATTAAACAAGATTAGAAAGAAGGAAAAGAACGTGTGAAATAGAGTAA
Organism: Hylobates moloch; assembly: GCF_009828535.3. Lineage (NCBI taxonomy): Eukaryota > Metazoa > Chordata > Mammalia > Primates > Hylobatidae > Hylobates > Hylobates moloch. The sequence continues at coordinate 101,343,910 of NW_026652284.1, forward strand.
TTGAGAACCAGGATGATAAAAGTGATAGGGTAGTAGCATCATTCCCATTTACAGATCACAAAAACAAGGATTATAGAAATTAAACAACTTGTCCATAGTGATAGGGCAAGTAGACCCTTCTTTGTTGCTTTTTGTCTTAGCTATTTAAAATATTTATTTGCTAATTTCCATTTTGAATCACCTTCTTCTTTTGCCATTGATATTACTACAACAGATAATAATAATAGTTAATTTTTTGAGTCATTACTATAATCAAGATACCTTTCCAAGTATCTTACATGTGTTATTTAATTTTTACAACAATTCCATAAGAAATATATCTCCAAGGGTAACATCTGGTAGAGAGGAGATCTAAAATTCTCATCCGGATGCAGGATTGTACAATTTTGCCAACTGTCTTCAGTGTTTGACCTTGGCACTGGTTCAGTCTAGCTATTAATCTTTCACAAATCACTTTGACTTTGGAAGTCTCAATTTCATCAACTGTCAGAAGAAGTTATTTAAAATACCATGAGGGATTTCTTTTGAGCATTAATGAGATAATATATATAAAATTACTTTGTAAATTATAATATGATATATAAATGTTAGTTTTTCCTGCTATTATCATTATTATCCTATATTTGAATTATGAAGTGGGGATCCAACAATCATGATTATTAATGCTGATTTAGGATTGTGGTAGATGTGTTGTAATCACCCAATGGATTCTTCCTCCCTGCTGTACAGACTAAATCAAGTCACTGAGACACAGCATTGCAGTAAAAAAGAGTTTAATTGTCCCAAGGCCAGTCCATGTAGGAGAACCGGATTTATCATTCAAGTCAATCTCCCAAAAGCTTGGAGGCTGGGGTTTTTCTGGACAATGTGGTGGCCAGGGGGCTAGAGAATGGGTTCTGCTGATTAGTTGGAGAGGAAATCATAGGGGTGTGGAAAACGGTCCTCATGTGCACAGTTCACATCTGAGTAGGGCCAAAGGATCACTTGAGTCATGAGTCACCATCCGGATGGGATATGTCTGAAAGATATCTCAAAAAAACCATCTTAGGTTCTATAATGTGATGTTATCCACTGAAGCAATTGGGAAAGTCAGAAATCTTGTGACCTCTGGCCACATGACTCCTGAGAAGTAAGGGATGATAGAAACTATACCTATCTTTTAGCAGAGTTCAGGCTCCTCCCATAATCCTATTCTTACACCCTTTTATCAGTCTTATAAAGGTGGTTTTTGAACCCTGAGCAGGGAGGGGTTTAGTTTTAGGGAGGTACTATTATCAGCCTGGCTTTCAAGTGAAAGGGTATTAAACAAGATTAGAAAGAAGGAAAAGAAAGTGTGAAATAGAGTAATTGAGAACTAGGATGATAAAAGTGATAAGGTAATAGCATCATTCCCATTTACAGATCACAAAAACAAGGATTATAGAAATTAAACAACTTGTGCATAGTGATAGGGCAAGTAGATCCTTCTTTGTTGCTTTTTGTCTTAGCTATTTAAAATATTTATTTGCTAGTTTCCATTTTGAATCAGCTTCTTCTTTTGCCATTAATATTACTACAACAGATAATAATAATAGTTAATTTTCTCCCAAAGTTCCCATGACCTATGCCCAAGAATGACCAAGGACATCTTGGAAGTCAGAAGCAAGATGAAGTCAACTATGTCAGATTTCTCTGTCATAATTTTGCAAAGGCAGTTTTACTCTCAGGGCTCTATTAGAGAAGCAGAACCACTGTGACTTATTATAGGAATTTTGCTTTATGCAATCATGGGAGCTAGCTAAGTACTTTATGAATTAGTATGTCTTTTGCCTCTGCTTCAAGAGCTGCATCCCGAAGTCATCAGGGCTGGTAGTCAGGGAAGGAAGATGGATACAAGGTATGGGAGGACTAACAAGAGGCCTGAGAACCTGAGCTGGAATCCATGAGGACAGATTGGAACCTACATTGGTCTTTCACCAACAACCAGCCACTAAGTTCAAGAGCTGCTATATTTCACTGAGGAACTGCTCTACAACTAGTCCAGCTAGGAGCACTGTGCTTCCGGCTGCTGTCCCATGCCAACAAGATGAGTCAGCAGACCTGCCAGTGAGCTGCAGCAGTGCATGACCCAACGTCCACCTGTCCAATGTACACACAAGAACTGCCATATTTCAGCTTTCCTGGTTTCACATGAATTTCTCTATGGGCAAACCCTAATTCTGAAACATGCAGGAAAGGAATTTGTGAGTAACATAGTCGTGCTTAGTTGGTATAGTATAAAGCTCCTTCAAAAGTGGAAAAAATCAAATGCCTAAAAGGTCAGTCATAAAAAGTAATAAACGAAGTAGGCTGGGTTTAATATAGTACATGGCACATCTAAATAGGGCAGAACATTTTTTTTTTTAACCTGAGGGAAGGTGATTGGTGTTATTCTTGTTACTTGTGAAAACCCCACATGTTTGGGGGGAAATTAGCATCTTGCAAATATATACATATTTTTTTCTATCAGAATTTTTGCTACTTTTTATAACTTTTTGCCAGTTTCTATATATAAGAGTTTTGGGGTTTTGGCTCATATGGCTTGTTTTTGTGTTGTACTTAGAATATCATCTGTATTAGTCTGTTTTCACACTGCTATAAACAACTACCTGAGACTGGGTAATTTATAAAGAAAAGAGTTCCACTGACTCACAGCTTTGCAGGATTAGCAGGAAGCATGCCTAGGAGGCTTCAGGAAACTTACAATTATGGCAGAAGGCAAAGGGGAAGCAAGCATGCTTTACCACGGTGGAGCAGGAGAGAGAGAGACAGAGAGAGAGAAGGGGGAGGTGCCACACACTTTTGAACGATCAGATCTTGTGAGAATGAACTCACTATCACGAGAACAGGAAGGGGAAAATCCACCCCCATGATCCAATCACCTCCTACCAGGCCGCTCCTCTGACACGTGGGGATTACAATTTACATGAGATTTGGGTAGGGGCACAGAGCCAGACCATATCATTCTGCCCCAGACCCCTCCCAAATCTCATGTCCTTCTCACATTTTGAAACCAATCATGGCTTCCCACCAGTCCCCCAAAGTTTTAACTTGTATCCGCATTAACTCAAAAGAGCAAGTCCAAAGTCTCATTTGAGACAAGGCAAGTCCTTTCCACCTATGAGCCTGTAAAATCAAAAACGAGTAAGTTACTTTCAATATGCAATGGGGGTATAGGCATTGAGTAAATGTTCTCATTTACTCCAGATGGGAGAAACTGGACAAAACAAAGTGACCACAGGCCCCATGCAAGTCCAAAACCTGGCAGGGAGCTCATTAAATCTTAAAGCTCCAATATAATCTCCTTTGACTCCATATCTCACACCCAGGGCATGCTGATGCATGGGGTGGGCTCCTAAGGCCTTGGGAAGCTCTGTCACTGTGGCTGTGCAGGGTAGAGCCCCAGTGGTTGCTTTCATGGGCTGGCGTTGAGTGCCTGAAGTTTTCCAGTAACCATGCAGGCTGCTGGTGGATCTACCATTCTGGGATCTGGAGGATGGTGGCCCACTTCTCGCAGCTCCACTAGGCAGTGCCCCAGTAGAAACTATGTGTAGGGGCTCCAACCCCACATTTCCCCTCCTCACTCCCTTGGTAGAGATTCACCATGAGGGTTCTGCCCCCATAGCTGACTTCTGTTTGGACATCAGGCCTTTCCATTCATGCTCTGAAATCTAGGCAGAGGTTCCCAAACCTAAATTCTTGCCTTCCGTGTACTACAGGCCCAACATCATGTGGAAGCTGCCAAGGCTTGGGGCTTGTACCCTCTGAAGCCATGGCCTGAGCTGTACCTTGGCCCCTTTTAACCATGGCTGGAGCTGGAGCTGCTGGGATGCAGGGTGCCATGTCCTTAAACTGCATAGACCAGGGAGGCCCTGGGCCCAACCCATTAAACCATTTTTCCCTCTAGGCCTCTGATACAGTGCTGGGAGGGGCTGCCACCAAGATCTCTGTAATTCCCTGAGACATTTTTTCCCATTGTCTTGGCTATTAACACTCGATTCCTCACTACTTATGCAAATTTCTGCAGCTGGCTTGAAGTCCTCCCCAGAAAATGGGTTTTTCTTTTATACCACATGGTCAGGCTACAAATTTTCTAAACTTTCATGCTCTGCTTCCCTTTAAATTCTAATTTCAGACCATCTCTTTCTTCATGTATATGAGCATAACTTTTAGAAACAGCCAGGCCAAATCTTGAATTCTTTGCTGCCATCTTCTGCCAGGTACCCTAAATCATCTCTCTCAAGTTCGAAGTTCCACAGTTCTCTAGGGCAGAGACAAAATACTACTGGTCTCTTTGTCAAAGCATAGCAAGAGTAACCTTCACTCCATTTCTCAATTAGTTTGTCATCTCCATCTGAGACCACCTCAGCCTGGACTTCATTGTCCATACCACCATCAGCATTTTGGTCACAGCTATTCAACAGTCTCTAGGAAATTCCAAACTTTGCCACAGCTTCCAGTCTTCTTCTGAGCCTTCCAAACTGTTCCAAACTCTGCTCATTACCGAGTTCCAAAGTCACTCCCACATTTTTGGGTATATTTATAGCAGTACTCCACTCACAGTACCAATTTTCTGTATATAGTCCATTTTTACACTGCTATAAAGAACTACCAGAGCCTGGGAAATCTATGAAGAAAAGAGATTTAATTGACTCACAGTTCCACAGGCTATACAGAAAGCATGGCTATGAGGCCTCAGGAAACTTACAATCATGGCAGAAGGCATAGGGAAAGCAAGCACATCTGACCATGGCCAGCAGGAGAGAGAGAAAGAAAGGGGAAGGTGCAACACACTTTTAAACAATCAGATCTTGTGAGAACTCACTCCCTATGAGAATAGCAAGGGGGGAATCTGCCCTCATGATCCAATATCCTCCCACCAAAACCCTCCTCTGACACATAGGGATTACAATTTGACATGAGATTTGCGTGGAGACACAGAGCCAAACCATACCAACATATGTATTCCAAGATCAGAAAAAAAATTCTTAATTATTTTCTTCAAAGAATGGGAAGATGATAATATAAGCTTCAGTTGATATTAGGCTTGTTGGGTTTACCGAAGCTTATTGAACCCTGTATTAGTCCCTTTTCATGTTGCTGATAAAGACATACCTGAGACTGGGGAGGAAAAGAGGTTTAATGGACTTACAGTTCCACATGGCTGGGGAGGCCTCACAATCATGGCAGAAAGCAAGGAGGAGCAAGTCACATCTTATATGGATGATGGCAGGCAAAGAGAGAGCTCATTCAGGAAAACTCTCATTTTTAAAACTATCAGATCTCGTGAGACTCATTCACCATCATGAAAACAGCACAGGGAAAACCTGCCCTCATAATTCAATCACCTCCCATTGGGTTCCCCCCATGACACGTGGGAATTGTGGGAGTTACAAATCAAGATGAGACTTGGGTGGGGACACAGCCAAACCATATCATTCCACCCTGGCCCCTCCCAAATCTCATCTCTTCAAATTTCAAATATAATCGTGCCTCCCCAACAGTCCCCCAAAGTCTTAACTCATCTCAGCATTAACTCAAAAGTCCACAGTCCAACATCCCATCTGAGACAAGGCAAGTCCCTTCCACCTCTTAGCCTGTAAAATCAAAAGTTAGTTACTTCCTAGATGCAATGGGGGTAAAAGCATTATACAGCCATTCCAAATGGGAGAAATTGGCCAAAACAAAGGGACAACAGGCCCCATGTAAGTTCAAAATCCAACAGGGCAGTCAAATCTTAAAGCTCCAAAATGACTTCCTTTGACTCTATGTCTTGCATTTGGGTCACGCTGATGTAAGAAGGGTGCCCATGGTCTTGGGCAGCTGCACCCCTGTGGTTCTGCAGGGTACAGCCTCCCTCCCAGAGGGAGGTTTTCACAGGTTGGTGTTAAGTGTCTGTGGCTTTTCCAGGCACACAATACAAGCTATTGGTGGGTCTACCTTTCTGGGGTCTGGAAGACGGTAGTCCTCTTCTCACAGCTCCACTAGGCAGTGCCCCAGTAGGGACTCTGTGTGGAAGCTCGGACCCTACCTTTTCCTTCTGCACTGCCCTAGCAGGGGTTCTCCATTAGGGCCCTGCCCCTGCAGCAAACTTCTGCCTGGGCATCCAGGCTTTTCCTTACATCCTCTGAAATCTAGGTGGAGGTTCCCAAACTCCAGTTCTTGAATTCTGTGCACTGCCAGGCTCAACACCATATGGAAGCTGCCAAGGCTTGGGGCTTCCACCCTCTGAAGCCACAGGCTGAGCTGCACCTTGGCCCCTTTTAGCAATGGCTGGAGCAGCTGAGACACAGGGCACCAAGTCTCTAGGCTGCACACAGCATGGGGACCCTGGGCCTGGCCCATTAAACCATTTTTCCCTCCTAGGCCTCAGGGCTTGTGATAGGAGGGGCTGCTATTAAGATCGCTGTCATGCCCTGGAGACATTTTCCCCATTGTCTTGGGGATTAACATCTGGCTGGCTCCTCATTACTTATGCAAAATTCTGCAGTCAGCTGGAATTTCTTCTCAGAAAATGAAATTTTCTTTTCTATTGCATTGTCAGGCTGCACATTTTCTATACTTTTATGCTCTGCTTCCTTTATAAAACTGAATGCCTTTAACAGCACCCAAATCACCTCTTGAATTCTTTGCTGCTTAGAAATGTCTTCTGCCAGACACCCTAAATCATCTCTCTCAAGTTCAAAGTTCCTCAGATGTCTAGGGTAGGGGCAAAATGCCACCAGTCTCTTTGGTAAAATATAACAAGAATCAACTTTGCTCCAGTTCCCAACAATTTCCTCATCTCCATCTGAAACCACCATAGCCTAGCCTGGATTTTATTGCTCCATATCACTCTCATCATTTTGATCAAAGCCATTCAACAAGTCTCTAGGAAGTTCCAAACTTTCCCACATTTTCCTGTCTTCTTCTGAGCCCTCCAAATTGTTCCAACTTCTGCCTGTTACCCAGTTCTGAAGATGCTTCCACATATTTGGTTATCTTTTCAGCAGCACCCCATTCTACTGGTACCAATTTACTGTATTAGTCCTTTTTCATGCTGCTGATAAGGACATACCTGAGACTGGGAAGAAAAAGAGGTTTAATGGACTTACATTGCCATGTGGCTGCAGAGGCCTCACAGTCATGGTGGAAGGCAAGAAGGAGCAAGTCACGTCTTATGTGGATGGCAGCAGGCAAAGAGACAGGTTGTGCAAGGGAACTCCCAATTTTAAAACCATCAGATGTACTGAGGCTCATTCACTGTCACGAGAACAGCATCCCCATAATTCAATCACCTCCCACTGGGTTCCTCCCATGACATGTGGGAATAGTGGGAGTTACAATTCAAGATGAGATTTTGGTGGGGACACAGTCAAACCATATCAAACCCAAAGTTTCAAAGTCTTCAGGTCATTCTTTTTCCTCCTCAAAAAATCGGGATTATAGATTTTCATGTGAAGTATCACAATTGTTAAATAATGGCAAATCTACTTTTTAAACTAAGGAGGACATATAAGCATTTGTGCTTATTTCCAGTGCATACCCCATAATCACTCTCCAAATATTCATGAAGTGTTTTTTATGTATGAGGCATGAACTAATAACCAGCCATTCGGAGATTTTAACAAAAGTCTTGATTCCTGTCCTTCAGGACCTCACAGATGAACGGGCCTCATTTGTGGCCATGTTACTATTTAAACAAATAGTAACAATGTGAAAAATGTGCCTAGCACTATGGGAGCACAAAAGAGCTGGCTTCGATGGGGGTCAGGGAAGGCATCATGTATGATTCAATAGTTGCAGTTCATCCTTGAGAGAAGCAGAAGGGAAAATAAGGGAATTTCAAGCACTGAATACAACACAGTTATTTTAAAGTGCTTTATGTATTCAGGTACTCCTGTTTTTCTTTATTCTTTACATTTGATGCTTACCTTTAGAAACTTTGCATGAGGTAACAGAGTGTAAAATAGGTTGAATGAGGTCATATAACATAAGTAAAGTCCTTTCTTGAGAATATGTTTATATATAAGGTTAGGGAAAGAATATGAGAACGTAGGTGCCCATTCATAGGGGAAGAAGACTCTAGAGTAGCACACATCATGGAATGTGAAGAAAAGTACAAAACTCCAGAACAGATTACTATTACATAAAGTAACCATAATGGGGAAACTTTTTCTCAAAGATAGGCTCTAGTCTAAGCTAGGCTTTGCCCAGAATTCTCTGCCATTTTTCCTGGTTTATTTCAAAATGGTTATTGGGAGTCTGTGGTCAGCACGGGTTTATTGCCTACTACCCTATTTCAAGGTCAGAGACTCTGCATGCCCTCAGTCTTATTCCAGATGGGGAGACAAACCAACTGCTGAGTAAACATATGGGCTCAATGCTTAAGGCCGCTTTCTTTCCATTAAGTGCACAGATGTTGCCAGATGAGCCCTCCTCCTTCCAGCACACTTGACCAGAGAGAATCTTACCAAGCCTTGGAAAATGACTATAGCATGTTTTGTCATCAGAGGAGCACAGATATTGGGAAACCTGATCAAAAACATTTGTGTGTCCTGATCTTGTTAACGGAGCTATCACATGTGTTTTAGAAGGCTGATGTAAGACATGTGGTCTATGGAGCAAGAAATTGGATTTTTTACTTTGGAATTTTTTGGGGGAGGCCAGGATCAGATTTTTTAAAGGGATAATATTACCTGGCAATCAAGACTATGACCATGGTTACCTTCAACCAAATGTTGGTTCTTGAAAGTAAAAGTGTGAGAAAATCTTGCATTTTTAATACCCTTTCTAATGTTTTACTAATTAGATAAACTCTGGAGTCAGAGTGATCTTGGATTGAGCCCTAGCTCTACCAAATCGTATCTGTATAAACTTGGGTAAGGTGCACTTTCACAATCTTAGTTTCTTCACCTAAAAAATAGGAGTGGTAATAACTTCTCCCATGTAGTGTCGAATATGGGGTGAGGGGAGGTAAGGATGTAAAGCACTTAGAATTTCTGATGCATAATAAGCCTCCTACAGGTTATCTATTGTTATGGTTGGCACTCATTTGATTGTCAATCAGTCCTGTGAGGTAGGCAAAAAAGTTGTTATTGCCATTTTCAATTTTTTAAATAAAGAAAAATAGTAAGAAGGTAAGAGTCTAAGTACTGAATCTCCAAATCAGTGGCAGAGCTGAGGCTCACACTTTACTCTTTGAACCCCAGATCTTTTCCTTACCTCACTGTTCCAACTTGACCATAAACACCAATGCTTCAACAGGGGTGAATTTCAAAAACATTTATCAACAGGGAGGAGGTTCAGGGAACAGCTTTTCACTAACAGACATAGAAGTATTTCACAATTTTAACTACTGGTGTATAGTAGTTAACGTATCAGTGTGGCCAGCTAAATGTATCAGTCCTGTATATACCAGGGAATATGACCTCGGGAATTATAGATTAATTGCATTAAGTTAAAGTCTTTAGCTCTGTCTAGCAAAGGGGTTAATCTCAGGAAAGTTACCTTTCTTTGCAGTGTATTATTGAAAAGTAGAAAATAAGACAAAACCAAAAGATTATTTTTTCTTTTCATCAGATTTTTCCCATAGCATAAGATTCACACCCAATACTATTATCCTTTGGGTTTCTAAGACACCAACTTAAGTTTCCTTGTGTCCTCAATGTACATCTTACTGAAAAATGTATTTGTGGTGGGTTATTAAAAACCTTTCAGCTCTTCTGAATCATGTACATTTGGAAAGCTGCTGCTTTCACCATTTCCAATTTTGTAGCATACTTTATAATATTTAGTCCTTGGCTTATGTGAGATGGCTAATGAGCACCTATGTTTTTCTTATGTCAAACTAGGATACTGTTACTAGTGCAGGTACTGAGCAGAGATTCTGGAAGAAAGCAGAAAGAGAAAAAGAGAAGGCTCTCCATGTTGGTGTAAACAATAGTTAAAATTTAACCCTATGTTTTTACATGTTATAACTAAGGCAAAGGATATGATTCCTGCCTGGGTGTGGTGGTTCATGCTCATGGACTTCGGGAGGCTGAGGTAGGAGGATTGCTTGAGCTTAGTTGGAGACCAGCCTGGGCAACATAGCAAGACTCCATCTCTATATTTTATTATAATAAAATGTTTTTTTAAGAATATTATTTCTTTCTTTTTCTCTACATATGGTTTGCAAACAAACCTTTGCCTCAGTCCCATTAGTTCCCCCTTCCAAATAGGGTTTTTCATTTTTCATATAGAGAAGTATAGATTTAAGAGTAAAGAGGAAATATGTAGATTCTTGTCTATAGCAGCAGTCAATAATTGGTGTATAAGTATGTGGATCAAGTCGAATAAAATTCCTCTCAAAACCCTGATAATAAGCACTTTGCATATGTCAATATTTCAATAGCTGTTGAATTATTCTAAATTCAAATGAGACACATTTTGAATGTCTCTGTTTAGTACATGTGGTAGATCATATTATTGTTCTATATATTTATTGCATCCTGTTGGGAGAATATTATATATCCCCTCCAATTTCTACCTTGTTGCTGATGCATTTGGCCATCAAATTGATTTTGGCCAAACTACTTTTCCTTGCATGAGTGAAAGTGGTATGAAATTCTTCTTTGCAGGAAGCCATTGCATGGTTATGCCCTCATTCTTTTCCATTAGCTAATAGGCCAGAATGTCCCATAGGGTCTAACTCCTTCAGCTGCACCCTGGGATGAACAGAGCAACAACAAAATCATCATCAAAATGCAAGGCAAGCAAGAAATAAAAATTCTTTAACATTATAATTGTAATGTTGGAGTAATTTATTTTTGCATAACCTAGTGAAAACCAGCTAATAAACTATGGAAACATGTTTAAATGAGAATTAAGAATATTTCAGATTTTTTCTGGATAGCTTTTTGAAGAAGACCCAGGCTTCTTCCTGTCATCCTCTATCCATTTCTACATATAATTGACAAGGCTAGTTTAAATGTATAATCCTTTCAGACTGGGAAGAGGCTGAACCAATCTCATGAACAAATAGCTGGCCACTTGCTTTGTTTTTCCTTCCATGTTGTGGGTCCACAACATGGTATAATGATAAGAGCCAAATTAATCAGGAATTTGGGTTGTGATCTCCACTTTGATGGAGGTTAGAATTTAACAATGGGCAAAACACTTAACCTCACTTTGCTTCAATTTCATCCCATAGAAGAGGGTTATGGTCATATATTTCCTACCTCAGATCTTTGCAAAGGCTCTTTCTGTTGCTTGGACTGTTCTCACTTCTGCTCATCCCTGACTGGCTTAATCCCCTTCAGGTCTTAAATTCAAAGTCCCACTGGTAGGGGTGGCTTTTCTGATCCTGACTACCTTATTTAACTAGCTTTCCACTCTCCTTTCTGCTCTGTGATATGGCCCTGTTTGGCTACTATACAGCACATATTTCAATTTTTAACTATTTATTTGTTTGTTTACTTTCTTATTGTCTGATTTTCCAAGGCAATGTGCTCCTTGAGATGAGATGTATTATCTTATGCATCACTGTAGTTCCAGCATAGACCACGGTGTATGACATAGAGCAGGGGCTCAAATATTTTGAGTAAATAAGTAAATAATAATGGCCCATACTTACATAACACTGACTACATGCAAGCACTGGTCTAAGAACCTCATGCATATTAACACATTTATTCTCAATAAACCCTATGAGGCAGAAAAACTATTACTATCTCCATTTTACAAATGGTAAATAGAAGCTAAAAGATTTTATGTAAATTTCCCAAGATCACACAGCTGGTAAATTGCAGAGTCAGGCATCAAAACCAGTGAATCTATGTGTCCTTAACATATACACTCTTTATCTTACACAGTGGTTGCAAATGAACATTGAAAGAAATATGTATGTGAAAGTTGTTTCCGTAAGGGTTATGCAAGTATCCTAACATAAATATTAGTATTTGTAGCCAAGTTATTTTTGCAACCTTTGCTAGACCTCAGCAAACATCAGAAAAGGTGCTGTGTAGAGCTCCCCTTTCAGCAATTAGTTTTCAGTCTTTCTGAGTCAAAAATGTAAAGGCCAAGTAATTTTGAATGAAATGTTGAATCATATAAATGTCAACATGAAGATTAGTTTCTTATAGCTCTGCTCAACATTTTAAAAAACTATACCTGGGTGATGAAATAACATATACAACAAATCCCTGTGACATGTGTTTATCTATGTAACAACCCATCACATGTACCCCCAAACTTAAAAGTTAAAAGAAAAAAAGACAAAACAAAGAAGATACTCCAAAGCAGAAATTCTCTGAATCTCAAAACTGTTTGATGTCAAAAACAAAACAAAACAACAAATAACTATTGGATAATAACACAAAATCAATTCATCTAAAATGTTTTTCATCTTCATACGTGTGTTGGGACCTAAAGATTCAAAGATGAGTAAGTCACAGGCTCTAATTTCAAGGAGTTCACAGTTGAGAAAGGAAATATATACAAAGAGTTGTATTCTTCCTACTCAAAGTGGCCTGTGATAGTAGCATCAGCATGCATAACCTAGGAACTTACTAGAAATCCAGACTTTCAGATCTCACCATCTCAGAACAACTGAATCAGAATCTGCATCTTACCAGAATACCTAGGTGACTGTATGAGCATTATAGAGTTGACAAGCTGAGTTTTAGCAGATGTTACAAGTGGCATATTTGAGTATCTGTAAATTACCATGAAAACACAGAGAATGAAACACTAGCCTGAAGGAGAGGATGCGGATATGGGTGTTTCCAAAAATGGCTTCCCAGTGAAGGTGCAATATGGCAGATGCTTGAAAGAAGAATAGTGTTTTTTAAGGATGATTAAAAAGAAAAGTACATCCTAAAAGGAAGATTGGGGCAAGTAGGTAGACAGCAGGTGTATGCTGAGTTCTGAGAGCTTCTAAGTAGTTCAATCCACTTGGAAGTAAGGGAGAATTAGTGTCAAGAGTTGAAGAAGAGGCAAATAAGGGGGAAATGTTGAAAGCCTTGATTCCACACTAGGGCATTTTCCACATTAAAACTGTATGTGGGTGGGGGAAAAAGAAGATTGGTTTGTTGTTGTTGTTTTACTTTAGGAAGATCACTCTGGTTGCCATGTGGTAGACGGATTGCACAGAGAAAAAGAGAAAGAAGGGATGATTGTGAAATATTCAAAAGACATAAAGCTGGGTGGGGTAGTTACAATAATAGATGACAAAAGCAACATTCCTAATGATTTCACCAGATTTAGATGTTGAATTTAACCAATAGGACAAAATTCAACAGGAAAAATATATACATAAAATTCAGCATTTGTGTTTATGTGTGTTTGTGTGTGTGTGTTTTAATCAGTTGAGAAAGTGCAAGAGAGAGGTAAACATTCTTGACATGGCTTGTAAAAAATCCCCCAAATGTTGTGATGGTAGATGTAATCATAATGTAGTTGACCACAAGTTAAGCCTGGGCCAATGTTTCACTCATCAGCAGAGTCTTTGGTAAAATATCTGGCCCACGGGAAGTAACTGTTTCTCTTTTCTGACCACTGTCTCTCATTTGTGCCTTTCTTCACTCTCAACTCCACCATATTAAAAGCCGTGTCTATTAGTCTCAGAGGGTCTAAGAATGAACATGCTTACCCTTGGACAGGATCTCAGGAAAAATGTAGGTTTTCTCATAGTGGCTTTTAATATATTGAACCACTATATGTTCTTTTCAAAATGCATTTGAATTACATACTTGCTGTTGACCATGGAAGAGAGAAGAAATCCCCTTGAATAAATGCTTTCTTTTATTTCCTGTGTTCCTAGTTCCTAGCACAGTGCCTGACACAGTCCAAGCATTTAATATCAAAAAGGAGATGAATAACTAGATGAATGAATGAAATGAATGAATGCACGAATGAGGAGAGTTAAAAAGAACATTACTGTGAAAGAGTCAAAGAGGGCACATGTAGATGTACATTCCACATAAGGGCATGGGAGAGCAAATGTAACATGTCATTAAAAAAATACACAACTCTGCCATTTTCTGCTCTGAGAAATAAATGGTCCATTAGCAACACTTTAGCTCTTTCTGCAACCCCCAAATCATACGTGCACATCCAGCAAAAATTTTCCTTACTGAACTTCCTTACAGCCTCAGCTGCCTTTCCCTGGAGCCTCCCTCCTCTGTCATCTGTGAGGGATTTGTGTCCCTCCCTGGGAGTGTTTCCCTGGGAGCAGTCACTGGAGCCATGCCTCTGGAGTCCATTCTTCTGGCTTAAGCACAGCTGGGCATCAGATGTCAGAGCCCCAGGATGGATAAACATGCAGTGTCTGTACATTCAGGTTAGAAAGCTGTGAGTGCCCTGTCTGGCAGCCAGAATACAGGACTGTAAACAAGAACACATGATGGAAGCTCTGTTACGGGATGAACTTTGGGCTGTAGTCTCAGATCTCTGAAAGCCCTCTCTACACAATTTTGTGAGAAACACAGAGGTCTGGAGTTGCTATCTGCTCTTCAGTGTTAGGGAAGCCATTTCTAGATTTCACCATCCTGCCTGAAGGGTGCTTTATTACCAGTCTTATTATTAAATGTTTACTTGATAATCCAAAATAATGGCATAAAATCTAAATGCATTTTATGGAACTTTTTGAAAGCCATGCAAGCAAAATCATAGCCAAGCAAAGATTCTGCTCCTCGTGAACATGTAGTGAATTCCTCTTGGTGCCAAAAACTTGCATGACATTCTTTAATGTTTAAAATGATATTTAGTCTTTGCTTTATTGTGTGTTTGGACAGTGGAGTGTTCCTTGCCTTTACCCACAGCAAGAGCAATTGGGCAGGGATAGGAGTGAGGTAGTTCTTGGCTCTTTAAATAAGCCAAGCCCCACAGCCACAATTATACCAGGAAAATGGGTTTACTTCCTCCTTTGGGAGGCATTAGAAATGTCTGGAACTACATTTTGGGAGGAATGAGAATAGTCACAAAATATATGCTCTGCCCTTTGAAACTGGAGAAGTCAACTAGTGAATTTGTTTTTGTTATTCTTTTTCCATGCCTGTCCTCAATTTCATTAGTCTCTTTACAACCTCTTTTTGCTCATTAGTTACTATTGTTACTGTTAGTAGTAGCAGTAGTAATAGTAACATATTACTACTGTGTATTTATAAATAGTAACTTCGACCTTTTATTGAATATGTGCTATGTAGTAATCATCTTAATCTTACAAAAATCCTAGACTCAAAGTCTGGGCTATTCATGGTCAGTGGTCTATCATCATAGTAACTACAGGAATTCTGAATAATGGGTATGCTCACATTTAAGTAGGGGTGGCATATTGGTTGTAAGTCATCTGTATTTTCTTTAAAGCAACTGTGTTAGAGAACTGTTGCTGGTACTCAGCCCCAGAGCAACTTTTCTTTACTCTCCTTTGTACTGCTGAGACTGGAAACTGGAAAACTACATTTCCCAGTTTCCTTTGCCAATTAGATATCAACAGGATTAGTTTGCCTGAGTTTCCAGGTGTGTAAGATTTTCACTGTTAAAACTTGAAAATTCCTTGGCAAATGAGGATGAATTGATCACCTTACTTGCCAGTTACATTTATGTTAGATGAGTGGGAAGCACTTATATGGGATTAGAAGGCCTGAGGAAGGTAGATGACATTTCAATTACTGGCAGCAGCATTGACAGGTATGTGGCCTTAGGGTTTCCTAATCAACAGCAGCAGCAGCAGCAGCAGCAGCATCTCTAAGAGTGTCATGAAGAATGCCAGCTCCTGGAATCTGTAGTGAAAATGGAGGCTCCCTGTGGCTACACACTTCTGTGTAACATCAGCTTTCCTGTTTTGTTTCTTCAGCCATTCTAATATTTTGTAAATGATACCCTATATTAAATCCCCTTCTGCCTGAAATACCTTCAGTGATTTCTATTTCCCTGATTGGACATTGATAGAGGGCCCCATTGAAAGATTGTTTCTGCATAAAGGGAGCAACTAGAGTTAGTAGGGATGTGAAATGCTAATCAGAAAAACTGTAGAAAAAAGCTCAATCAAAGATTTTTCCAAGATGGCAGAAGGTCAGGGAATAGGGATGATGTAACTAGGAGAACACATGAAGACTCAGGTTACCAGCACTGTAGCAGCAATTTATTCTAAGTCTTTCTAGGTCTCTGTAAATAAGCTCTGGCTACCCTCCCAAGATTGACCCAAGAATCCGAAGGCTCCAAGACCTATTATTGGACCCCATTAAAAATCAGAACTCTGAGGAACAAAGAAAGATGGGTGAGATTGTTTCCACATCTCTACTTCTTTCTAAGTTATGACATCCTCTGATGGGATAGATGGACTTCATTGTTGCTCCCTGAAAATTTCCTCTGCATAGTATTTCGTCATATATAACACTATTTTAACTACATGCCTGTCTCCAATATTGAATTGTCAGCTCCTTAGAAATATAATTTTACATCTTCAAGGCTTAATAGTGCTTGGTGTATAAAATGATATTTAATGACTTCCCATTTCATTCAGAATAAAACTCAGAACTCTTACCAAAGGCACACATGATATGAATCCTGGCCACTGCCCTAAACTCGTCTATTATTTTTTTCCTCAATCATTTTGCTTCAGCCATACAAGCAATGTATTAATGTTCCCCTACCATGTCAAATTTGTTTCTATTTTACGGTCTTTGCAGTTATTTTTTAAAAGCTGTCCAAAATACTTTAAAACTAGATGGCTACATGGCTTGCCCCCTTCCTTCTGATCTCTGTACAAATGATATCTTTACAGAGACACCTTCCCTGACCACTCAATATAAAAACTAACTAACTAAACATGACAACAGCAAAACCTGTCCTTTGTGCTGTTTTGTTTTACTCCATAACACTTTTCAACATCACCTCAAATATATATTTTCTTAGTAGCTATTATTGTTTCTTTCTCTTAACAGCATATAGTCTGCTTCTTAAATAGTGGTAGGAGATAATATATAGGCATAGAGGTTGGCATAACAATAAAAATTAAAAATACAAAAATAAGAAACAAACGACCTGATTTTAAAATGCCCAAGGATTTTAACAGATACTTCACCAAAAAAGATATATGAATGAAAATAAGCAAATGAAAGATGTTCTACCTCATATGTCATCACGGAAATGCAAACTAAAACAGTAATAAGATACCAATACACACCTATTAGAATGGCCAAAATCCAGACCACTGACATCACCAAATACTGACAAGGATGTGAACCAAGAGCAACACACTTTCATGGCTGGTGGAAATGCAAAATGCTACAGCCACTTTGGGAGACAGTTTGGAGGTTTCTTCCAAAGCTAGACGTACTCATACCATATGATTCGGAAATTGTGATAATTGGTATTTACCCAAAGGAGATAAAGATTAAGCCCACACAGAAGCCTGCATACAGATATTTCTAGCAGCTTTATTCATAATCACCAAAACTTGGAAGCAACCAACACGTCCTTTGGTAAGTGAATGAATAAACTGTGGTACATCCTGATCATGGAATATTGCTTGGCATTAAAAAAAATACAGCTATCAAGTCATGAAAACACATGGTGGAAACTTAAATTAATATTATACTAAATGAAAGAAACCAATCCAAAAGACTAATATACTGTGTAATTCCAACTATAGACATTCTGGAAAAGGTAATACTATGGAGATGGTAAAAAGATCAGTGGTTGCCAGGGCTTAGTGGAGAGAGAGGAATGAAGAGGCACAGCAAAGAGTAATTTTAGAGCAGTAAAATTGATCTGTATGACGTTCAAATGGTGAATTCATGTTATTATGAATTTCCTAAACCCACAGAATGTACAGCACCAAGAATGAACCCTAAATGTAAACTATGGATTTTGGCTGGTAATATGTCAATGTAAGTTAATCAGTTATAACAAATGTACTACTGCAATAGGGGATGCTGGTAATGGGGGAAGCTGTGACCATGTGGGGGTAGGAGCATATGAAAAATCTCTGTACCTTCCTTTCAATTTATTTTGTAAACTTAAAAATGCTCTAAAAATAAAGTATATTTTTAAAAAATTAAAACAGCTAATTTCCAACACAGAATCTCATTACAGATAAAAAATATTTACAAGTAACCACTTCTAAGTCATTTAAAACTCTAATACAGATTCCTAGAAGGGATAATTTAAAATATTAACAAAATCACAAGTAGTTTTCATTGCAATGCACCTTTCCTTGACATAACCTGGCCTCTAAGATTTTATAGCAATGAGATATCATAATTATGTATGCATGCATAGATTCTTTTATTCATTCACAGATATTTAATGACTGTGTGTTGTCTGTCAAGTCACAGGCACTATACATGGTGAATAAAAATAGGTGCAGTTTCTGCTTTTACATCTAGGGGCAGAGACAACCAATAAAATCATCAAGAAGACAAATGAGAAATTGATGTCGTGAAAAGTGCAAAGATGAAGTAGGCTTTGCTACAGAAGTTAGGAAATGTGTCCCTTAAAAATGATACAGTCGAAGAGATGAGATGGAGATAACTGCATTGAAAACCAATCTGACAGCCTCTCATTAAGATAGCAAACACTAGAGGAAGACTAAATTGTGTGGAATGGTCATAATTTTGGTATGTTTTAGACATGTGAGGTATGTTCTGTTCTATACTAGTGCTGGTAGAAATTAACACTCAGATGTGTTTAAAAATATAGTGCATCATAAAAAACAAACCACCAGAATAAGAAAAAGATCTTAATGATTTAAACTATGACAGTTTGAAAACATTCAATAGGAGGATTGCAAAAAAAGTCAATGAAATGTCCAAAATAGGAAGCAAAAAATAGACGTGGAATATACATAAAAATATTAGAATAGAAATAGTCCTATTAGTCAATATCCTGTAAATAAAAGGCACAGAAAGAAAAAGTGAAAACAAAAATGAAAGATTTATTAAATTATAGAAAAATTTCCCACAGTTAATACAAAACACACTTCAGATTCAAGAACCCACCTCAGGTCTGTTAGTAAGGAAAACTTCTTTCCTATTTGTGATATTTTTTTCTAAGAAAAAAAATTTACTGTTACTCAAAGCTTCCTTTTACCTGTTCCTCTGCCCCAGGGGACATGGAGTAATTTATATTATTGATAACTTTGTGATGATAAAACCGACAATTGCTCAGCTCTGTCTTGCTTTTACTCAGGAGCAAATTCTCCGTGTAAGGTTGGCTGGTATCCCCCTTGGCTCCTCTAGGGAGATACTCTGTCACTGTGAGGGGCAGAGTAGTTTGTCCCAGTGCAGCAGCATTATATCCTCCTAATTTTGTCTAACTGTTAAGAAGCCACTGGGCTCTGATATTAAAGTGCATTCTCTAAAGATGCCATAATACTGTGGCCTGTAACTAGACTTAAAAAAAAAAAAAATCTATTGACTGAGAATCTGCATAGGAAAAAGTGCTATCAATGAGTCTCTTAAGAGATCACAAATTTAAAAAAGACACACATCCCTGTGTACATTCTGATTATTTATCCAAACACCAAAAATTAAGAAAAGCTTCTAAAATTTTGCAGACTAAAATTTAAAAAAATCACTACCAAAGAAGCATTAATCAGGCTAATATTATGATCCTCGTCAATAATACTAGATGTGGAAGTAGATGAAAAAATTTCTTCAGATTTACGAGAAAAAATATTTTCAATCTTGAAATTCTATATCCATGAATTATGAATCAAGTGTGAGTGTGGCATAAAGGCATTCATGATTCATGAAGTTTACTTTTCATTCACTCTTGTCTTAAGAAGTTACTTAAATATAGACTAAAAAAAGTCAGGAATATAAACAAAAATTCGAAGATATCAGGTCCATGTTACAGCAGGTCTAATTTAGCATTAAAGAGATGTAGGTTTTAGGATCATTCCTGTCAGACCCAATAACTCAGATTGATGTAGAAAGATGATGTTATGGGAAAAGGGGTGAAATATTTTAAGAAAAAAATGTGGGATTGAGTAAAGTAGAAAGTCATTTAAAACATGGAAAGCTGAAGATTTGGTAAATGCAAATAATGTTCTTAAAAGACAATAGAAATCAACAGAATGAACAAAGAGCTATTCAAAAAACGTCACGATTCAAATATAAAGCAAACAAAATTTTTAAGTAAGTGTTGGGCATCAAAAAATAGTCCTTTGGACATTAATGGTAAAACAAATTTCTTTTGAGTGCTCCAGGAATCATAACATTGTATATAAGAAAGGAAATAAAATCCTAGCATATGATGCCTCTTAGCCATTAATAGTAATCTCATACTTATTAATATAAATGTTTTTATGATGTTTTAATACTTAGAGTAATTTCATGGATAAAGTTGAAAGCTTGATTGTAGTCGTAAGATGAAGAATAAGTGTCTACCAAGTATAAGTGCAGCTGACAGAGAGTGGAATAGAATGAGTGTTTTTGTGTTGGGGAATGAGTAGGGTGAGAGGAAATGTGGAGGGAAGGAATCTAACATCTTCACCCTATGGGTCTGACTTTGGTTGAAAACCTAAGCCTCCTACCAACCAGCCTCTCTGACTTCCAATTTCTTCATCTACCAAATGTCCATGCTATTAATTCCTTCCTCCAGGTTAGTTGTAAGATTGTGTTAGGACAATAATTGCAAAAATCACTATGAATTACAATTTCCTACAGAATTGTAGTTATTAGTTACACAAAGAAAAAGCACCATTTTTACATTGCATAATTTTCATCTCTCTGCTTTTATAAAAGCATTGTTGTAAGCCTGATGGGGAATACAGAGATGAAAAAAATATCACTAGAAAGAAAAGAGTTCCCATTCAAGAGTCTTCTTTCTAGTGACATTTGCTCACAAACTTGAGAAGGAAAAAAAAGTATGAACCAAATGCATGAAATTAAAATTCTTTGGAAAAAGGGGATGGATTACTTCTGGTTGAGAACCTTGAAGAAAGCATCATGGAAAAGACAAGAACACTTGAACTATATCCCGAAAGATGTTTGGACATTGCAGAAATTTGGATTACAGCCAGGTATTCCGAGTATAGAGAGCAGGTGACAAAAGGTGCCTCAGGATATTTGAAGGTGAATGGAGAATTTAATTAATAATTCATGAGGGATTAGTAATTCATAAGGGATTTGGCCCCAAGATCCAATCACCTCCCTCCAGACCCCACCTCCAATACAGGGGATTACAATTCAACATGAGATTTGGGTGTAGCCTACAAACAATATCAATACCTTTTTAAATATCGTATTCCACTCATTAATACTACATTTTTGACAAAACTGTTACTCAGAACAGAGGCTTCAGATGCCCATGAAAAGAAACACTGGAGTTGAAATACATGTGCTGAGATTTGCTAATTCTCTGTTAAAAAGTACCTTAGATGTCCCAATATAATTGCTCTTCAGTATTTTTAACAAATGAATAATTATATTTCACAAATAAGAAAAATGGTGCTTTTTATCTACATAGAACTATACAAAGTTCTAGTAAAACTTTTAAATTATTTTACTTTGAATCTTGTCAAATGAAGCATTTTCATTTCTTCTACACTTCTTTAAAAGGCTGAATAAGTTTGCCTGCATTAGTATCAACACATGTTGGACTGTGCTATGTTTAGTTGTAATAACTAATTTATCCATCCTCACTTAATATGTGGGAAATGATACAGCCCTAAGTGTATTGAGATATGTTTCTTTGAAACAAAAATATTTAATTTTTTGCATGTGATAAGAAACAGCCTTATTCAACATACACTTTTTAAAAATGAGCAACACAGACAGCAGACGTATGACTCCTTATTACCCATAATCTTGACTACCAAGAAATGAAGCCAAACTTCAGAAAAATACATTCAATAAAAGATGCAAGTTAAAAATATATTCCTTTGGTTGAAAATCATTCCCTTTATAATATTCATTTGTAATCTAAACTCACATACATCCCACCAGCCCCAAATAATCTTCTAAATGTCATTATACTTGTAGTATTGCCATGTTTTTTTTTTTTTCAGTCCAGTACTTATGGAGGTTACTGGGCTGCAGCAACACATTATTTTAACTCTAAGAAGAGTATAGACTTATAGCATTAGCTCCTTTAACAATTTTCTAAAAAAGATTTTTAGTTTAGAAACCTCCAGCCCGAGTGCGGTTTTCCTCAGATACAATATATCCAAACTTTTTATACAAACCAACATTTTGTAGTAGAAATTCAAGGGAAATCTTTTAACAGTTCAGTTTCTAGCTTAGCAAAGTAAAGGTTGATAATAACAACTTGCCAAGCTGTTTTTCTCTGCATTCATCACTAATGATAACATCTTCTATTCTTCCTCTCTTAGAACAGGAATGGATGAATTTGTGTTCTATTATCAGAGTTGCTGTAGCAACAATCTATCCTAGAGTTGCCTCTTCCACAACTGCAACATGATAGTCCCCAGATTTCTTTATATGCTCAAAAGATATCATAAATTGTTCAGGGTTCACAACTCCAGTCTCTTGTCAGCTGACTCCGTGTCTTAAAACACACACACACACACACACACACACACACACACACACACACACACACACACACACACACACACACACACACACACACACGTCTATTGAAGTCAGCAGTACAAACAGGTCTCAAAACAGGTCTCCCCCGGACGCGTTGGGGAAACGGCTGGAGAAAATCTAGCTGTATTCTGACTCCAGGCTACTTCTTTGAGTACTCTGGTCAAATATAGGGGTTTCATCAGGTTTCATTTCTGCAGTAAGGTCTTGTTTTCCCAACTTTTTTTTTTTTTTTTTGAGACGGAGTCTCACTCTTTTGCCCAAGCCAGACTGCAGTGGTGCTATCTCGGCTCACTGCAAGCTCCGCCTCCCGGGTTCACGCCATTCTCCTGCCTCAGCCTCCCGAGTAGCTGGGACTACAGGCGCCCGCCACCACGCCCGGCTAATTTTTTGTATTTTTAGTAGAGACGCGGTTTCACCGTGTTAGCCAAGATGGTCTCGATCTCCTGACCTCGTGATCCGCCCGCCTCGGCCTCCCAAAGTGTTGTTTTCCCATCTTAAGCTCTAGATTACTATCATCCATAGAGCCCGATCATCATACTAGACAGGTAGCTCTGTCTCCCCTATTCAGCCAATCCTGCCCGTAGAGTCCCTGTAGTTGATGCTCCTAGCCAGGCGCATTGGACTCTACAACTCACTTTTACACAGGAAATATTAGTATTTAAAGCAATAACTGAAACAATGGGGGATGAGTGTTCTATAATACATGAATTAAGAAAGAAATTACAGACCGCCAATTTTGGAGAAAATAATGAGTCAAACATTGTTTTGTTATGAGCAAAATATACTCTGCTTTATTATTTATTTACTCTTCCTCAACTTGAAATTTTACAAGTTAGATAATATATGTATTATAATCATAAAATATTTATGCTAATTATACTTATATAATTGTATTAACTAATTTTATATGTACATATATATTTAACCCTAGACATACTAAACGTATATCTCTAGGAGTTGGTTCTGCTAATTTTTGTTTAAGGAAAACTGAAAACTTCCATGTGATTCTCTGTATTTATGGAACATGACCACAGAACATACTGTAAGAAATTTCCAAATGAACTAAAGAGTTAAATGATATGGTTTGGCTCTCTGTCCCTACCCAAATCTCATCTCATCTTGTTAACTGATTTATATTTATTTATTTATTTTTATTTTTATATTTATTTATTTATTTATTTATTTATTTATTTATTTATTTATTTATCTTTGAGATGGAGTCTCGCTCTGTCGCCCAGGCTGGAGTGCAGTGGCGCGATCTCGGCTCACTGCAAGCTCTGCCTTCCGGGTTCACGCCATTCTCCTTCCTCAGCCTCCCGAGTAGCTGGGACTACAGGTGTGTGCCACCACACCTGGCTAATTTTTTTGTTTGTTTGTTTTGTTTTTTAGTAGAGATGGGGTTTCACTGTGTTAGCCAGGATGGTCTCGAGCTCCTGACCTCGAGATCTGCCCGCCTTGGCCTCTCAATGTTAACTGATTTATATAGGAGTACAGCTAGTTATGTGTATAGAATAGAATTGGTGGGGGACTTCAAAAAAACAAAAAGTTGATATGTTTTTATAGTAAGGTGGAGATAGACTTTTCTCATTAAAATATTTCCTTTATATTTGTTATAAGGCTGTTAGAAAGCTGGAAAAATAGAAAATAACTAAAGATATTTGTTCAGTGGTGAACATTAGGATTTATCATCCAAATTTCTTTTAAATAACTGCAAAACACAAATGAAGAAGAAAAGCTTGTTGAGAAATATAATGAAGTCCTAATCCTAGAGCAAGGGAGGAAACAAAGCTGACAATCAAAAAGAGATTGACTATGGTTTATTAGGTGCTATAGATTAAATATTTGTGTTCCCTCCCTGCCCACTCTTCAATTCGTATGTTGAAATCTTAACCTCCAAGGTGGTGGTAGTAGGAGGTGGATTCGAGAGGTGATTTGTCAAGAGGGCCAACCACTTTGAGAGGTGATTAAGTCATGAGGGCCAAGCCCTCATTAATGGGTTGAAAGCCCATTTCCCTTTCTATAATGTGAATACACAGTGAGAAGACAGCTGTCTGTCTGTGAAATGTGAAATGAGCCCTTGTAAGATACCAAATCTGCCTCCATCTTGATCTTGAACTTCCTGCCTCAAGAACTGTGAGAAATGTTTATTGTTCCTAAGGCAGCCAGTCTGTGGCAATTTGTGTAGCAGCCAGGATAGGCTAAAGCAAACATTGGTGCTGAAAAGCGGAGTGCTGCTATAACAAGTATCTAAAAATGCAGGACTGGCTTTGGCACTGGGTAAAAGATTGAAGCTGGAGAGTTTGAGGTGCATAAAGAAAAAGCTTATATTGCCATGAATAGATTCTTAGGGGCAATTCTGATGAGGACTCAGGAGAGGAGGAGAGGTTTAGAGAAAGCCTAAATCTTCTTAGAAAACACCTAAGTGGCCAGGAGCGGTGGCTCATGCCTGTAAACCCAGCGCTTTGGGAGGCTGAGGAGGGCAGATCACCTGAGGCCAGGAGTTCGAGACCAGCCTGGCCAACATGGTGAAGCCCTGTCTCTACTAAAAATACAAAAATTGACTGGGCACAGTGGCGGGTGCCTGTAATGCTGGCTAGTCAGGAAGCTGAAGCAGGAGAATCGCTTGAACCTAGGAGGCAGAGTTTGCGTGAGCTGAGATCAAGCCACTGCACTCCAGCCTGACAACAGAGCAAGACTGTCTCAAATAAAACAAAACGAAACCAAAAAAAACTCTAAGTGACTCTGAACAGAATGTTAGTAGAAATATTGCTGATAAAGGTCATTCTTATGAGATCTCATACAAAAATGAGGAACAGGTTTTTGAATCATGAAGGAAAGGCCATCTTTGTTATAAAGTACTAAGGAACTTGGCTGAATTGTGTTTGTGTCCTAGTGTTTTGTGGAAAGTAGAACTTGTGAGTGAAGAAATTGGGTATTTTGCTGAGGACATGTCTGAGCAAAGTGTTGAAGGTCTTACTGGATTCTCTTGACTGCTTATAGAAAACTGTGAGACGAGGGGAAATGGCTTAAAGATGGAATTGTTAAAATGGAAACAGAAATTTAAGATTAGAAAATTTGTAGCCTATCTATAATATAAAAATCAAGAAAGCATGGTCAGAAGAGAACTCTCAAGGTGTGGACAAATGACCATCTGAGATATTAATTAGTCATCTCAACAGCGGCCAGAAGTTATTGTTCAAGACAAGGGAAGAATGTAAAGGAGGGACCCCTGTGCCTCTGGGACTTTGGGGACACACTTCCCAGTGACAATCACATTGCAGGTTTTGCTCCCTTCACTCCAGCACTGTACTCCTCAGCCACCCCAGTTGTGGCTCTGGTGAGACCGGATGTGGCACAGGACACAGTGGTTGCGCCTCTGTTGGGTGTAGTCTCTGCAAGTGTGTAAAGTGCATGAGCCTGGGGGTCATATGCAGGAAGACAGGTTCCCGGGTGATCTTGGCTGGCCCAACCAATCCCCTTCTTGCTTGCAACTCTTGGGCAGAATATACTGAGAATGCAGCATCCTGAGATAAGGAGGAAGAGTTCAATACAGCCTGGACTATCTTTGCATCTCTCCTGGAAGAGGACCTCCTGCAGCACTTCAGCCCAGCAATCCAAGTAGCCCCTAGGGTATAAAAACCCAGAGCAGAATGGTTTCAGGGTCTTTCATCTGTAGTGCAAAGCAGGGCACTTGCAGACAAGATCTCATCTGTCATGGAAAGCTTTCCTGAGCCTTGGGGGAACCAGTTTACCATGGATCCTAGGCGTTCCATTGATTCTTATTGCCTATCTGTGAGTAATAAAGTTGCTTTGCTTGATGGGCTGTGTAAGTGTTCTGTCTCACTGGATTTATACTCTGCCAGTTGGGTTTGTGCAAAGTCTCTGGCAGCTGTATTTGTATAAAACCTTCTGCCAGATCTAAGAACTTTAGCAAACATTGGTCAAGTGTTAAGAGTCCTCTCCTGGGATTGATGATTGGTGCTTGGTGTTCTCTCAGGGATTGATACCGATGCTTAACTGCATGGCTAACTCCACCTAGATATAAAAGGACAGTGCCTCCTAACTAAGCTCTGGGCTCGGGACTCCTGCTCTGGATAGCCTCTGGAGCTAGGCACAGAGCTGCTGCAGGGGCAAAACTCCAGGTAAAGAGCTGCTACAGGGTCATCTGCCCAAGCTGTGGGGAGTGGGCTGGACAAAGCCATGGGGGCAGGGTTGCCAGACCCTTGAGAGCCTAACTCCTATCTGGAAAAGCTGTGGGGGCAGGATCACCATCTCAGTGTGTCTATAAAGAGGGACTTCTGGCACAGTAAGATTGGAGGGCAGAGCATTGAGTCAAAAAAGATTATTCTCAATTTTTAATGTTGTTTAGGGTTTAATGTTGTTGCCCTGTTAGATTTTGGACTTACTTGGGACAAGTTACTCCTTTCTTCCTTTCCTCCTCTCTGTTAGAATGAGAATATCTGTCCTGTGACTGTCCCATCATTGTATTTTGGAGGCACATAACTTGTTTGGGATAGCAATCCCATTACTGAGTATATACCCAAAGGAATATAAATCATTTTATTAATATTATTAAGACACATGTACATGTATGTTCATTGCAGCACTATTCACAATAGTAAAGACATGGAACCAACCTGAAACCCCATCAATAGTAGACTGGATAAAGAAAATGTGGTACATATACATCATGGAATACTATGCATCCATAAAAAAGAATGAGACAATGTCCTTTGCAGGGACATGGATGGAACTGGAGGCCATTATCAGTACCAAACTAACACAGGAACAGAAAACCAAATACTGCATGTTCTCACTTATAAGTGGGAGCTAAATGATGAGAACACATGGACACATAGAGGGGAACAACACACACTGGGGCCCATCAGAGGGTGGAGGGTGGGAGGAGAGAGAGGATCAGGAAAAATAACTAATTGGTACTGGGCTTAATACCTGGGTGATAAAATAATCTGTACAACAAACCCCCATGACACAAGTTTACCTATATGACGAACCTGCATTTATACCATTGAGCTTAAAATAAAAGTTAAAAAAAATTGCCTCAAAATGAATCATACCTAGAGTCTCACACACATCTAATCTAGGTGATATTCAGATGAGACTTTGGATTTAGATTTTTGAGTTGATGTCATGTGAGAATGACATAAATTTGGTGGGGGTTGGGGGGAAAGGGGAATAATGCCATACACTGAAGATGTCCTCCCAAAATTCAAGTGTTGAAGCCTAATTCTCAATTTGATGGTATTTGGAGGTGGAACCTCTGGGAAATAATTAGGTCTTGAGGGTGAATCCCTCATGAATGGGGTTAGTGCCCTTATAAAAAAGGTGCCAAAGAGATCCTTTACCCCTTCTTCTACGTGAGGTCATAGCAAGAAGACAACTGGCTATAAATCAGGAAGTGAGTCCTCACCAGACACCAGATTTGCTGGCACCTTGATCTTGGACTTCCTAATCTCCAGAACTTTGAAATCTGAATGTTTGTTGTTTATAAGCCACCAGGTCTATGGTACTTTGTTATATCAGCCTGGATGAACTAAGACAGATGTTAAATGTCTATCGCAGGCAGAAGGCGGCTTCAAAGGTGGCAGAAGATGTGAGCCTGGGTGATTGAAAAATAGATGTGCCATTACCCAGAAATAGGACTTCTTCAAGGCAAAGGCTGATATAGTGGTGGCTGCAGTCTATGTTGTGATTTGATGGAACTTTTCACTTTTCACCATTCAAACCAGTATCCATAGGTACAGTTGCTGCATAACTTCCTCATTATCCATAGGACCAAATTCAATGTCTCTGGTTTGAAATTTTGACTAGAAATTATATACATCTGCCAGCAATTATTGTGGGTGTAACCAAAGTGCACACTGCTCACTGCCCCTAAATAACATCATTTTCAAATAATAACATTGGAAAGAGGTACTTTTCTAAAACTTTCAAGTGATCTACAATCTCCCAGACTACTTTTACAATGGATTTTTTTTTTTTTTTTTACTACATATGTTATTTCAATTTTGGCTACTAACCAAAAGGCAGGACATTGCTGGTGAATTTAAGCTGTTCAATTATACACAAAAAAGAATCTGAGCAGTGATTTTGCTGTTTTTGTTTTGATCTTTGACACAGAGCTGCAAAATGTCCTCTTTAGTTACCTAGCAAAAGCAAGCATCCTGGAAAAAAAAAAAAAAAGTGTGGTTGTGCAATGTTTGAATGGCGTGATATCCTCTGCAGATGCATTAGGAGAGGCAAGAGCAGCCTCCCACATGACTAGGGCAGAAAATGCTTCTCATCAGCATGAAGGCCATAACATTCTTATTCGTAATCGAGCGCACCGTTTTACTCAGAAAAATATTTGAAAATAGGAAAACCTAAAAATCAAAAATCAGTTGCTCCAAATAATATCTCAGGTATGGATTTTCGAAGGATATCGGGAAACACTATGTAAAGATTAGAAACAGTCTGTGTGTAGTCCATAGACTGGATATTATGTAACATTTATCTCAGCCAATGATGTTATCAGAGCTATGCTAGTTGGATGTCACAAGCAGATTCATAATTTAGTTGCTCTTACAAATTTCCTTCCTTTGGCTGACTGTGTTCCAGCTGGCAGGTCATAAAATGTGTAACCCAAGCCAGCACAGCATCATCACTTGGCTGGCCTACTAAAAGCTTCATGGAGAAAGTAATACTATGCCAAATGGGAGATCCCCAAATTTCAGTCTAACAACAAAACTTGTGTCTTCTCCTTAGATGAGAGGAAACATTTTATTCTGGAAATAGCAAAGATTTTGGAGTCGGACCACTGTAAATCACAATTTCCAGTGAAATTTATACAATAATACTGTATAATATTGCTTTAATAATCAGACAAAATGAAATGGAAAGCCTTGCTTATACTAGAATTTCAATAAAGTTTGTAAGCCCTGTGTCTTAGTCCATTTTTGCATTGCTATACAGAAATACCTGAAACTGGGTGATTTATAAAGAAAAGAGGTTTAATTGGCTCACGGCTCTGCAGGCTTTACAGGAAGCATGATGCTGGCATCTGCATGGCTTCTAGGGGGGCTTCAGAAAGCTTACAATCATGGTGGAAGGCAAAGGGGGAGCAGACACATCACACAGCAAAAGCAGGAGCAAGAGAGAGTGAATGGGGGAGGTGCTACACACTTTTAATGACCATATCTCATGAGAACTCACTCAGGAGGACAGTACCAAGCAGATGATGCTAAACCATTCATGAGAAATCCACCCTCATGATCCAGTCATCTCCTACTAGGCCCACCTCCAACATTGGGGATTACATTTCAATATGAGATTTGGGTGGGGATTCACATTCATAGTATATCACCCTGTGACTTTGGGTGAGTTGCTTTTAACTACTCTGTGCCTCAGTTTTTTTTCATCTATAAAATGGGTATCATAGTACTTAGCTCAGAGAGTAGAGTGAAGATTGAATGATGTAATAAATGACAAGCTCTTAGAATAGCTGAATAGTAATTGCTCAACAAATGTAGCCATTGCTGTCATTATTATTCATTGTCTGTGTGCTAATAAGATATTCCACATGAAGATAATAACATGAGCTCAGAGGATGTAAGGTATTATGCATCTTTTTTGTTCAGGGCATGGTGGATAAGTAGGAGAATAAAGCTGAGGTGGGAGGTGCACAATACTCCAATAGTAATAAGGACAACGAATAAAAGGACTGATGAGAATACTAATAAAGCAGTTTAGATTTCAACTGTGATGGATCTTGAAGATTATATCAAATAACTTAGGCTTTTTGATTAGAAAAGATGGAAAACCAGTAAGGTCTTAACTTAGCAGGTCACATTGACCATAACTGTATTTTTGAAAGATGACTGGAGGGGATGTGGATGATTACTAAAGGAAGATGGTGAGAAGCAGAGAGGTATTTAGGAAGTTATTGCAGAAGGTAAGTTACAACAAAGGAAAGACGGCAGGATGGAAAAATAAAAACAGCTACAGTAAATGATGCAGGGATGAGATCAATCAGTTGGCTAACTGGATGTAGGGGTTAAAGGAAATACCTAAAGCTGTTTGGAGGTTTCTAATTTGTGAAAATGGCTAAATGATAGA
>NW_026652284.1:101379568-101531348 GCF_009828535.3 Hylobates moloch
AGGGATCAATTCAACAAAAAGAGCTAACTATCCTAAATATATATGCACCCAATACAGGAGCACCCAGCTTCATAAAGCAAGGCCTTAGAGAACGAAAAGAGATTTAGACTCCCACACAATAATAATGGGAGACTTTAATACCCCACTGTCAACATTTGACAGACCAACAAGACAGAAAGTTAACAAGGATATCTAAGAATTGAACTCAGCTCTGCACCAAGCGGACCTAATAGACATCTACAGAACTCTCCAACCCAAATCAACAGAATATACATTCTTCTCAGCACCACACCACACCTATTCCAAAACTGACCACATAGTTGGAAGTAAAGCACTCCTCAGCAAATGTAAAAGAACACAAATTATAACAAACTGTCTCTCAGACCACAGTGCAATCAAACTAGAACTCAGGATTAAGAAACTCACTCAAAACTGCTCAACTACATGGAAACTGAACAACCTGCTCCTGAATGACTACTGGGTACATAACAAAATGAAGGCAGAAATAAAGATGTTCTTTGAAATCAGTGAGAACAAAGACACAACATACCAGAATCTCTGGGACACATTTAAATCAGTGTGTAGAGGGAAATTTATAGCACTAAATGCCCACAAAAGAAAGCAGGAAAGATCTAAAATTGACACCCTAACATCACAATTAAAAGAACTAGAAAAGCAAGAACAAACACATTCAAAAGCTAGCAGAAGGCAAGAAATAACTAAGATCAGAGCAGAACTGAAGGAAATAGAGACACAAAAAACCCTTCAAAAAATTAATGAATCCAGGAGCTTGTTTTTTGAAAAGATCAACAAAATTGATAGACCTCTAGCAAGACTAATAAAGAAGAAAAGGGAGAAAATTCAAATAGACGCAATAAAAAATGATAAAGGGGATATCACCACCGATCCCCCAGAAATACAAACTACCATCAGAGAATACTATAAACACCTCTACGCAAATAAACTAGAAAATCTAGAAGAAATGGACAAATTCCTTGACACACACCCTCCCAAGACTAAACCAGGAAGAAGTCGAATCTCTGAAAAGACCAATTTTTTTTTTGTATTGTTAGTAGAGATGGGGTTTCACCATATTAGCCAGGATGGTCTCCATCTCCTGACCTCATGATCCACCCACCTCAGCCTACCAAAGTGCTGGGATTACAGGCGTGAGCCACCACACCTGGCCCTGGATATGAGATCTTTATGGATCATCCAATGGTCAAAATCACTGGTGTGAGACATTGACTAGAACTATTGCTTAGGAAGGAAGAGGAAAAAACAGAGCACAGAACTTTGAGGACTTTTTACATTTAACAGGACGTTGGAAAATAAAAGGGGTCATGGAACAGCACTGAGAATGCAGTCAGAGAGGCAGAAGAGACAAGCAGACTGGAAATCCAGTAGCAGAGTGGAAATTCAAAAGAAACATCAGGCCAACTGTTATAGTTTTAGGAATATTTAATAGTCATTAATAGACAGGTATTCTATTCAAAATGTGTATTTAGTGCTGAAAATAATCTGATCTTTCCACTTTCTTTTTCCTATGTTCTTTCTCCTTATTCTTCAGAAAACCTCATAGACTTTATAAACTCACTTTGCTTCCCCAGTTCTCTACCAAGCCATTCAGTTTATAGACGATGCAATTATCAAAGGGAAGTCTCTAAAACAATATGTGGGTGATGTAGGTGTAGCTGAGTCTCGTGACTCCTGCCCATGATAGTTCAGAACAGATCGCTGCTGTGTAGTGCTGCGTATCTGGGCACAAACTGAAAATTCAGTCCAGTGACTAGAGATTTGTGTGTGCGTGTTATAAGTGATTCTTATTTTTTAAATACTTCAATCACTCAGTGAATTGTTTCTCTATTTCAAAGTTGCGGGTCCTATGAACATAATCCTCAGGAAGAACTGCTGAATGCACAAAAGTAAAAGTCTTGCATGGTTAATTCAGTGTATTAAATGTGTGGTACAATCTTATACTTAAGTGTGATAGCTTCTTAATTTGTCTTTTCATCCAACTTGCTTAACAATCTGCCTATTCTTTAGTTACTTGAAATAATGTGATTAGCTTTTGTAAACTGTAAAATCCTACATATCTAAAATGTCCCTACCCTTTCTAGTTTTGTGGTACAGATAAAGTCATGTTCATATCAATAATCCAAAGTATTTTAATTTAGTCTATACCACTAAGCTTCCTACCTTAGCCTGTAGAATCTATTCCTTGGCGTGTATTCAGCATACAGGATCTACTAAATCCTCTTTTTTTCAGATTTATTGTGGGCTGCTTATCTCATTGCCACTGCTTTTGTGCCCATGTGGGAATAACAGTGACCATGCTTGGAGTGCTATCTGCCAATTACAGAGTGACTAGACCATAAAATGCCAAAGTAGTGGTAGGTTCAAAGTAGAGGTGACAAAGATGACTTTTTTCCACTCTGTACCAAGATTTGTCAACTTGGCTCTAGACGAACATTGTTTTTGATGAGAGTCTCCAAAAAATGTGTCTCAACATAATATCTTCTCCGCCCACACCCTTCTAAATACTAGGGAGGCAGGAGAGTAGTACAGGGGCTAGAAAGGGGACAGAAACCATTTCATACTTTTGCTTTTTAGTATCTTTCTGTCTCACTTCCACTCTTCTCCTGGCCCTGTACCAAAATTCTTCCTCTTTCTCTGGTTATAAACAAAAGATTTGTGTAACCCACTGTTCTCAAAAAATATTCTTGGGACCAGGCTTGGTGGTACACACCTATAGCTACTTGGAGGGCTAAGGTGGGAGAGTCACTTGAGCCCAGGAGTTTGAGGCTGGAGTACATTATGATCATGCTTGTGAATAGCCACTGTGCTCTAGCCTGGGCAACATAGCAAGACCCCATCTCTAATTAATAATTATAATAATAATAATAATATTCTTAATTAATAATAATAATATTCTTGGGGTGTGGCTCTCTACACTGGCAATGCCAATGTCCTAACAATTTGTTTAATATGCTCTGTTATACTTACATAAATATAATTTTGCTACAAAATAGATATAGATAATGACAATACAGATATAGATATTTATCACTTTCCACTGAGGTACAAAAGCCCAATTCAATGGGTGCCAGGAACAATCCCATAAGTTGGGTGCGTATGCTCAACTGCTTGTTCATGGCATGCTAAAAGAATTGCAAAACATTCTGCCCGCCCTTATCCCACTCATTCTTGGCTGCATGTTAAGAAACTGATAGAAGTAAGCAAAAGGGACAATTCTGAAAAGCATTGCATCTGTTTTATTTCTTTTTGTTCCATATTCATCAAGGAGGAAGTGTTCTTTTATCTTACCTTAAGCCAATGAAAAGAATTTCAAGGGGACCACTTAGAGTGGTTCACAAAAGCCTCTTGGAGTTTAGTAAACTTCTGTATTATGTATCAAGTCTAAATGTCATATGACTGGATTTTCTTAAGAGCAGCATTGGGATCAACCTGTATTTCTACCATGAAAGGGAGCTGGCCTTGGTTAACTGTCCAATTTGACTATCTGGAGGTTCCATATGACCCCAACAGGAGGGGAAGAATTCTAGAACCCCAGTTTTGTAAAAGGAGTTATAAAAAGCTACCTAAGGGGGCACATTGACCATATCATGGGAACTGCAGGAGGAGGTTCCCAGTAGAGGATCTTCAAGGAACCTACACAAACAACCAATGAAACAAAGAGCTAGTAATTGTGCATCTGACATTAATGGGCATCAATGCCTGAAGACAGCTCTACAAGTCTGTAATACAGTGCTTTTCCTCCGTGAACCTGGCTAGCTAGAAAGCAGCAGCTATAGACATGGGGAGAAGGTAATAAAGAAGCAAATTGAAGTTAGTCATATACCCATCTCCCTTCCCACTCCAAGTTTCTAGGCCTGTGGCAGGCATGATTAGGGAGATAGGAAAGGTTAAAATTGAATATCAGTTAGGAATGTTGAAAATAAACTCATAGGACATATACTTTAAAATTACTTAAATTACTAGGAAACTGGAAAAACCTTTGTGGCCTGACTAAGATTTCAACCAGGGAAGAGAAGAATAAATGGTACAACATCATTTGACAAGAAGAATGTGGTAGACAGAATAATGGCCTCCCAAAGATATTCATGACCTAATCCCTGGAGTTCATAAATATGGCATATTACATGGAAAAGAGGGATTAAGGTTGCAGATGCAATTAAGGTTATTAATCAAATGACCTTAAAATAGGGATATTATCCTGGATCATCTAGGTGGGCCCAGTGTATTCACAAACATCCTTAAATGTTCGTGAGAGAGGCAGAAGAGTCAGTGTCAGAGTAATTCGGTGTAAGACTCAACTGACCAATTCTGGCTTTGAAGATGGAAGGAAGACATGGGCCAAGGAATGTAAGCACCTTCTAAAAGTTGTAAAGAGCAAGAAAATGGATTCTTCTATAGTTCCTCCAGAAAAAAAGAGAATATGCAGCCCTGCTGGTACAGAAAGGCCAATTTAGAACTCCTGAGTTTCAGAATTTAAGATAATAAATGTGTGTGTTTTGACCCACTAAGTTTGTACCAGTACGCTGAAACAGCCTTAGGAAACTAATTCAGGAAATGAAGAGAAGTAACAAAATTGGTTGCTGCCACTCCTTACTATATCTAAGCTACATATGTGTTAAATGACCATATGGCCTGTGCCAATTAGGTGAGAGAAAAAATTCTGGCAAGGGATATCATCTGTTATATTTTACCGTTTGGCAAACTTGATTTATCTTCTAAGGAAGCCTCTCCGTAATTCTTACAAAATGGATCTGTTTGCTTTAAAATTCGAACTGCTACTAAGGAAGGAATCCTCCCCTGACTTGGTCGACCTCATTTTGTTGAAGTTTCAAAACAATTCTCCAAGCCAAAGGCATGACAGAGGAGAAATGAGAATGCCCACTATTAAATTGCTTTCGGAATGGCGTCATCCCTCTTTATGAGGCTGGCTGATTTCTGCCTATTTGTAAAGGAGAGTGCTGAAAGGATCTGAGTCCTCAGAACTAAAGACAACCAAACCTCTGAGTCCAGGTTTAAGAGAGGAACAGTCCGTTAATTTACAAATTTCCTGTGGTTTTCTTCTGGAGAGAATGAGCATAAAGGCAATTGTTAACACTAGAATGCCAGAAATAGCTGTTGATTTGGTTAAAAACAGCGAATTATCCTTAGCCCTCCTTCTGACAGTCTCAGCTTAGAATTGCCACCAACAGAATAAATGAGGAATTTCTCTGACATTGTTTTATTGGGAAAATATTTATACGAGGTAACACACTGAGTACTCTCTTGTTTAAGTCCAAATTCACGCTGAGGGAGATCCTCCTTGGTCCTCCTGTGTGTCCACTTTGTATACATATATAGTACACATATCTTTCCTATATTTCTAAGTTCCATTCTCTTGACTCAGTGCTTTGCCTTTTGATTGCAAGTGTCCATTTTGGCTAGTAAAAATAAAAGGCTACTTTTTCCTTTTTGCATTCCTATAGAAATGCTAATTCTTGAAGTCGACTTGCAGACACGTCCAGAAATGTGAGAAATAAAGCACAAAAATAATGCTTCAAGATTTTTTTTCTTTCTATACATAAAGTTTTAACAGTTTCTAGCATCTCTGGCAATTAATACCACCACCACCATCACCACCACTAATAGAAACTTTTAATTCTCTCATGCTTTCTAGAAAATATGGGCTCCAGTCCTCACGTTTTCCTCAACAACCATATAACCTACAACCTTCTATCCATAACATGGTCAACTCTACCCATTGGGGTGGACTAGGGTTTAGGTACCATGAGTAAGAGTGGGTTCCCTAAGATAGTTTCTTAAGATTCCAGTAACCCAATCCTAATTATTACTGAACGTTTATATGTTTACACTTGCACTCTCCTAAGAGCACCAGATATCTCCTTTGTTTAAATTTATTCACAGATCCTGTTGTAGTGTCCTGAATTTGCTGTTTCTGACTTCTTTCACATGGTTCTACAGTCTCCATGGATATCTCACCATGTCAAAATAAAGAGTTTTTACTATTTTTTATTCATCCACTATTTGCACAGTTCAACATAGCAGATGTTGGAGCAATCAGCTTCTTTCTACTCTGTTGCTATACCCCGTTAAACCATATCACAAGTCTGAAACATTTAATTGTGTGATATATTTAGTTAAAAGCCTTGCACATGATAAATATGCAGTAAGTGTTCTCTTTGATTATTTTATCTTCTTTATAAATTCTTGACAGTGGGAAGAGGAGCTTCAGCCTCTTCTCCATATAACTTTTAAGTTTGTGTAAGGAATTCTTACCCCAGTTGAGTGGCATAAAATAAATACAGTGGAGGTGTTGCTGAGCACAGGCTCAGCTGCTCGATGCTTGTAAAGCTGAATGACAATGATGAGAAGTGGTAAGAACAAAGCAACTTTATTCCAGAGCTTAGCATTGGGGAAGTGGCCAGTTTTGCATCCAAAGGAACCACTTCAGATTTCTGGGCAGAAAGCAGGGGCTTAAGAAGAGAAGTTTTGGTACACAGGGCATGCAGGAGGGGTGAGGAGGTGTGGGGTCTACGTGACTGGCTCTAATGGCTTATCTCAGTAACGGGCCATCTGATGGTCTGGCCAGCACCACTGCTGGCAGAATTGGGCTGTAAAATTGTTATTGTAGTGAGGCAATCTCTTGGTGGGGGAGAATTCTGGAGGGTGACTGGTTTGTTTTAAGATTTGGTCCCTGGAACTTCTAAGCAAACAGATAATTAGTTGATCTAGCAGTGCAGGGAATACCTGGTGGAGAGAAGGTAAAGGTTACAATTGTATTTCTAAGGAGCTAAGTAAGAGGTAAGTGAGCACACACGGGAAAAGAGAAGGGGTAAAAATAATTTTTAGGAAAATGGTGTATTTGGTTACAAAGGCTCATTCTTTATTCATGTAACAGAGTTTCTGGTGGGCTTCCACAAGATTGAGAGACCTACACTTGTTCCATCTTGTGACTAAGTTGTCAGATGGGTCTTCTGCATTTACTTGGCAAATGGGGAAGAAGAGGTAGAGAAATGATATCTACTTCTCACCTACGCTGACCTGAGCTACCACATGTCTTCTATTTCTATTCCATTGGCAGAAACTAGTCACATGACACCACCTAGCTGCAAGGAGGACTGGAAAATCTAGTTCCTGGATATGGAGCCACTTCCTAGTAACAACTATATATATTAAAGGGGAAGCATGGATCTTTGGTGATCCTTTATAGCCTCAGCCATAGAATTCAACTTACATTTGTTCTAAGTATGTATGTGTATATAAACATAAATGCACATCACACATCAGATCTTTTATACTATTTTAAACCTCATATCAATATAGCAAAAAGCAATGTGTTTTAGTTTACAAGCACTGTATAAAACCTTGAAGCTCATCCAAATCTGTAATTATCTGCTAAGCCCTTTTCCTCAATTCAGGATATAAAATATGCTCACATCTGTTGCAGATTCAGTTATTGGCTTTGAGTTTTTATGCTTTTGCCATACAAGTTTTTCTGTTCCTCTATGGAAGGAATACACTTTCCTGCCCCATCCCTTTGAGCTCAGCCACAGGGCTTCATGGCTAATAGGAGGTTAGAAAACATAACACAAGTAGGGTCTTAAAATAGACTTGTGCATTTGGATTTCCCCTCTGGCACCTCTACCACTACTATTCTAGGAACATGCCATGGCTAGCCTGATAGTCCAAGAAGGATGTGAGGCATGTAGAATAAAGCTGTTTCAGCTCACCTGCAGATCTGCAATGAGAAGCAAAGTGGCCTAGCTGTGCTCAGCCTAGATCAGCTGAACTCCAGTGAGCACATTAACCTGTGAGAATGCTTATTGCTGAATGCTTTTGAAATGCCATGCATTGCACAGCCTTATTGTAACAATAGCTAACTGATCCAACCTATTTCAGTTTTAAAATTTTTGTTCAAGTGCCAACATTCCCACATTATCACAAGAATCATCTTTTCCTCTTCTAGAGGCATTCTCCACTTTCAATTTCCTGAGAACACCTGGACTTATATAGTTTAAATGGTATTTGATTAGTTGTCCTTCAAATGCAAAGTAATGAGAGATTGGAGAGTGAGATCAGTCTACTACTGCTGTAGTTGCCACTAGGTATTGCTGTTGAAGACTGTCCAGCACAGTTCTAAAAATATCTATGATAGCATTGTTGATGTAGATTCCTGCACTGACCATAGGATTCTTGAGGTTTAGGTTTTAACAGTATAGATTATTCTATAATTATTCATACTTACCTCCTTAGCCGCTGTCTCTCAAGCATACCACCATGTCAATGTGGCTACAACCTCAACACACTGTGTTGTAATTTGTCTGCTCTCAAAACCCTTGGGCCCATGTTTGAGAGCAGGCCAACAGCTAAGACTCCTTATGCTCCTTTTGGCCTTTTCTGCCAGCCAAGTCCATTTCAAACCATAAGACATAATCTAATAATGGTGAAGGTCAAGGAAAAGACATGTTGATAGTCATCTTCCTTGAAGTCATTGTCATCTCTGCATGTTTCTCCAGCTTTCTCTGAATTCCAGCACTATAAAAGCAAACAGTATTTTAAGAATTTGTATTTATTCAGACCACAAAAGTTTTGTTACAACCTTCCTGCAATGCATTCATATATTTGCTACTACTCAAGTAAATGCCCCATACTAATAAATCAGCTCTTTGCTAATGTGATATCTCCATCTGTGAGCAAAAGGCTGACTGGTGTGATTTATAAAGTTATATCTCACCTTTCATCATATTATATGTAATATTCTAGTTTAAATATTGATCAGTTAAGGGGAAATTTTTCAGGGGATAAAACTGTAGCTGGGGGAAACTAAGGTTTTTAGAATGGCAGGGCTTAAGTTATCGCTCAGCTTACAAACTGTCAGCTAAAGCCAGTCTTCGGTTAAGGAGCTTGCAGATCGATTTTGCTGAGCTAATAAATGACTTTGAGTAGCCTTCTCAGTTTTAAATCCCTGTCATATCCAGTTGTCTTGTATCAGACAATGCCTCTAGTAGTTTCTCCTTTCCTTTATCTATGGGTATCTAACGACATTTGAATTTAGGGTCTCTATTATAGATCAGCACTCTCATTTCACAGAGGAGGAAAGTGAGGTATATCTTGATAATGTAGTTTGATGACTGGTGGAGTCCACCTCTGAACTCTGAGCCTTGGATGATATAATGGAATTCAGAACTCATACACATTGAAAAATGAGTTGACAAGAATTGAACTCAGAAGCTATTATTTTCCTTCCAAAGCAAAAATCAGTGCATCCAGGTGTCAGGCAGATTGGAGTGCAAGGATGATGGAACAGTTATGGCCAAAATAAAGAAGAACAAGCCAATGGGAAAGAAGAACAAGACTTCATTTTTTTCCTCTAGGACTGAACAGCTGCTGAGAGATGGTAAATGTTTCCTTTCTGGAGCTAACTCTGAATTAACTAAAGGTGCCAAAAATATACATAAAAGGAAAAACATGTAGACATTAAAACTGACTCTCTTTGCCCAAGTAAAACAGATGGCTGGAAAGAAGTCAAATAAGCTGTGTTGAAGACTGAATGGGTGGTCCCAGGAGAGATTGAGACATTGTCTTATTGACTAGTCCAAGCTTTGGAAAATAATCAGCTATTAAAAAAAATTGATTCAGTTTGCTCTTCCCAGGAGGCTGTTATCAGACTGGCTGAATAAGGACCTAGGGAAAGAGATTGTCAGTGGAGCTAGTTACTAGAAAGAAAGCAAGGAGAATAAATAACAGGGCAATGAAAACGGAAAGAAGAAACATATAATACCTTATATCAGGTATAATAGGTATATCAGGTATTCCTATTTGATAAGAGAAAGAGGAGAAAAATTTGTTAATGACCACACACCAAGTGTGAAAGAGAGAAAAGAAGAAATCGAATTTGCTCAGATCTTATAGTGTGCACGTTAATACCATGCATTTTAAAGGTCTCAGTGGAAGGTAGGCTGGGAGAGAGAAATAATCTGTGAATGGAGGGGAATATTGATATTAAATAATTTGCAGTTGGGAGGAGAAGGAGGGTGAAGAGAATGAGAGCCAGCCTCTAGGACAAGGTGCTGAACAGGGATGGTTGGGTAGTTAAGATGTCAGGAACCCAGGTTAATCAACTCAGGGAAAGAGATACAATTCATACTTATCAATTAAAAAACTAAAAGAAGCGGGGTTCCAACTTCAAACGAGAACTGGATTTATCAGAAGGGACTGGGACAGAAACCTAGATACTGACACTTGCCCTAAACTACAGGGTTTCGAGCATAATTGCAAACTGGTGACCTCTGGTGAAAATTGGCTTACAGATATATTTCATTTGGAACCTAGGATTTTAAAAATACATGAATTATGGATTTTGAGTGGATTTTGACTGTTCTCACACAAAAATATAAGTGTGTGAGGTGATGCATATGTTAATTAGCTCGATTTGATCATTCTACAGTGTATCCAGATTTCAAAACAACATGTTGTACCCAATTAATACATACAATTTTTACTTGTCAATTAAAATAAATAAATTTAAAATGTTTAGAAAAAGTTCTGTTTATTGAAGGAACGTTCCTAATTGTTCCCAGTGTTCCCAAGCAAGTTCTTCATTAAATTTTTTAAAGAGAAAATAAATACATGAGTTATTTTGCCAACTTTTTGGAATCAGAGGATTTTTAAATATAAAAATCAGAACTTGTATTTTGTTTTGAAATTAGAAAATCAAGCAACACCAGTCATATGATTTGTGGGGCCCAATAAATCGCACCCCTGTTTTCCTCACTTGAGTTTACGAATAGGCTAAAATATTAGAAAAAAAATGATTAAGGCCAGTGAAGATCAAAATATCTCATTTACTATGGACAAAGTCTAAGACAAAAGACATGACTGAAATGAGCAGAAACAATGGGATTCTTAATACCAAATCCCAGAAATAGGCTTCTTCAGCCAGTCACAGGCAACACCAAACAACTGCAGGCCTTCCTATGTGGCCTGACTCTGTAACACATACCGCATAGAGGAGCAGACAGGTAAACGCCAGAGAGAAAAAGCAAGAAAAAGGCTGGGATATGAAGTCCAGGTCCGCCTCTTAACTTGAGAGGCCCAATCCTTCACTTATCTCTGGGTAGGAGTGGATGAGAGAATGGAGAGAGGCTAGTGTGTCCCTCTATTTAAAGAAAAAGGAAAAGAGGTTTCCTCCCTACCCTTGATCTACATTCCCTCTGTGACAGTCACTCCTGGCTCTGCAGTCATTGAGTGCAAGTTCTCTTCACCACATCCAGTCCCCACTACTCATTATTACATTTTAGCCAGCATGCTTCTCTCACTTACATGACCTGCCTTGCCTCTCTAGTATTTGCTTGCACCATTATTATTGTCAGGTATTGTCAAGGTGGTCATCACACTGCACAGCAGGTTAGTGAAGCAAAATGGTTCCAGCTTCAACTTCTTGTTGCTCATGGATCCAAGAGGTAGAGAACGGAGGCTGTTTGTGGCCTTCAGTCCAGGCAGCTGAAATGGACTGAGCAGAGCAAGGGTATATGAGAGTAACTACATTTCAAACTCAAAACCCACCCATGTTAGAATAATTAACTTTGCTGGAAATGGGAGCTATAAGCACATTGGAGAAACATACAACTTTAAGCAAAACAGAGAATTGAGAAGAAGAAAAGGAGAAATAAAATGGAAGACTCAAAGGCTCATAGCCCTGTTTACTTGCCTCTGATTGCTCTTACCTCACTGCATTCCAGTGATCTTCACATTTATCTCATCCATGATTGCATTCTTCATGGCCTGCAAACAAAAGACACTCAATCAATTTTTATTAAATACACAAACAAAAAGTCACGAAAAATGTCTTAAGGAAGAGGCTGTTTGGGGTAAGTACTAAAGACATGTCTTATCAGTCAGGAGGCTATTGTTGATATCGTACAGAGGGGGCAGAAGTACTCCCTTCAGAACATAGTAGATTTTGAACAAGCTTCAATTCCTTTGAGAAAGCTTCAATTCCTTCCAGCAAGCTTCAATTCCTTCATAAAACTTTCCCTGATCTTTCTACAATCTAAGCCCAAAGAACATTGATCAAACCCTCATCTATCATCAATGACACCACTGTTGCTTACACCTTATGAATATTTATCATGTTGTAAAATGTACTATAATAGACTAAATGATGATTTAGATATTAGAAACAAACATACTCCTTTTTAAAAAATTTATGTCTAAAAGGAGGGAGATGAATAATACACAAATAAACACATGAGCATAGACAACATGGTAGGTTGTTACAAATGCATTAAGGCAGTGCTGTAGACTGAATGTATACTCTCGAAATTCATATGTTGAAAATCTTACCTCCAGTGTGATGGTATTAGGAAGTGGGGCCTTTGGGAGGTTATTAGTTCATAAGGGTAGAAAATTCATATGAGATTAGTGTCCCTATAAAAGGGAAACCAGAGACCTTCCTTGTCCCTTCCATTACATGAGGAGACATTGAAAAGATGGTCATCTGTGAACCAGGATGCAGGCCCCCATCAGACACTTGATTTGCCAACTCCTTGATTTCCCAGCCTCCAGAACTGTGGGAAATCAATTTTTGTTCTTTATAATAACCCAGTGTATGGTATTCTGTCATAGCATCTCAAACAGACTAAGAGAGGCAGCATGAAGGAAGATTTCAAACAGAAAAATAATATTCTGACTTGCCCTGGATAACCTGTTGAATACAGGTTTTAGGAAAAAAATGATTGGAAGCTGATATGGTTTGGCTCTGTGTCCCCACCCAAATCTCATCTTGAATTGTACTCCCATAATTCCCACATGTTGTGGGAGGGACCTGGTGGGAGATAATTGAATCATGGGGGTGGTTCCCCCATACTGTGGTTTGATAAGGGGAAAGTCTTTTTGCTTGGCTCATTCTCTGTCTTGCTGTTGTCATCTGAGACATGCCTTTCATCTTCTGCCATGATTGTGAGGCCTCCCCAGCCATATGGAACTCTGAGTCCAATAAACCTCTTTCTTTTGTAAATTGCCCAGTCTCAGGTATGTCTTTATCCGAAACATGAAAACAGACTAATCCAGTAAATTGGTACCAGTAGAGTGGTGTGTTGCTGAAAAGAAACCTGAAAATGTGGAAGTGACTTTGGAACTGGGTAAAAGCAGAGGTTGGAACAGTTTGGAGGGCTCAGAAGAAGACAGGGAAATGTAGGAAAGTTTGGAACTTCCTAGAGACTTGTTGAATGGCTTTGACCCAAAGCCTGATAGTGATATGGACAATAAGGTCCAGGCAGAGGTGGTCTCAGATGGAGATGTGGAACCTGTTGGGAACTGGAGCAAAGGTGACTCTTGTTATGTTTTAGCAAAGAGACTGGCGGCAGTTTGCCAGTCTCTTTTTGTGGAACTTTGAATTTGAGAGAGATTATTTAGGGTATCTGGCAGAAGAAATTTCTAAGCATTCAAGAGGTGACTTGGTTGCTGTTAAGGGCATTCAGTTTTATAAACGAAGCACAGCATAAAAGTTTGGAAAATTTGCAACCTGACAATGCAATAGAAAAGAAAATTCCATTGTCTGGGG
Source organism: Hylobates moloch (assembly GCF_009828535.3). Lineage (NCBI taxonomy): Eukaryota > Metazoa > Chordata > Mammalia > Primates > Hylobatidae > Hylobates > Hylobates moloch. Next base: position 101,393,169 of record NW_026652284.1, read on the forward strand.
AAAAATTCAAGCTGGTGGCAGAAATTTGCATAAGTAACAAGGAGCTGAATATTAATCCCCAAGACAATGGGGAAAATGTCCCCAGGGCAAGTCCCCCTCTGAAGACCTCTGGGTCTTCACTGCAGCCCCTCCCATCACAGGCCCAGAGGCCTAGGAGAAATGGTTTCACGGGCTGGGCCCAGGGTCCCTGTGCTGTGTACAGCCTAGAGACTTGTTCCCCTGTGTCCCAGCTACTCCAGCTGTGGCTGAAAGGGGCCATGGAGCCCAGGCCATGGCCTCAGAGGGTGCAAGCCTCAAGCCTTGACAGCTTCCATGTAATGTTGAGCCTGCGAGTGCACAGAAGTCAAGAACTGGAATTTGGGAACCTCCTCCTATATTTCAGAAGATGTATGGAAACCATTCTCCAGACCCCAGAATGGTAGATCCACTGACGGCTTTCACCTTTCACCTGGAAAAGTTGCAGACACCCAATATCAGCCTGTGAAAGCAGCCAGGAGGGAGGCTGTACCTTGCAAAGCCACAGGGATGGAGCTGCCCAAGACCATGAGAACCTACATGTTGCATCAGCGTGACCTGGATATGAGACATGGAGTCAAAGGAAATCATTTTGGAACTTTAAGATTTGACTGCCCTGCTGGATTTCAGACTTGCCTGGGGCCTGTAGTCCCTTTGTTTCAGCCAATTCCTCCCATCTGGATTGGCCGTATTTACCCAATGCCTGTATCCCCATTGTATCCACAAAGGAACTAACTTTCTTTTGGCTTTATAGTCTCATAGGTGGAAGGGATTTGTCTTGTGTCAGATGAAACTTTGGACTGTGGATTTTGGGTTAATACTGAAATGAGTTAAGACTTTGGGGGACTGTTGGGAAGGCATGATTGGTTTTGAAATGTGAGGACATGAGATTTGGGAGGCATCAGGGGTGGAATAATATGGTTTGGCTCTGTGTCTGGACCCAAATCTCACCTTAAATTGTACTCCCATAATTGCCACATGTTGTGGGAGGGTCTCGTTGGGAGATAATTGAATCATTGGAGTGATTTCCCCCACACTATTCTCATGATAGTGAATAAACCACACGAGATCTGATGGTTTGATAAGGGGACACCCGTTTAGCTTGGCTCTCATTCTCTCTCTTGCCGCCGTCATGTGAGACATGCCCTTTACCTTCTGCCATGATTGCGAGGCCTCCCCAACCACGTGGAAATGTAAGTCCAATAGACCTCTTTTCTTTTGTGAATTGCCCAGTCTCAGGCATGTCTTTATCAGCAGCATGAAAATGGACTAATACAGAAGCTGAGTAGGAAACTGTTACGAACAATAATGGTGGCTTGGACCATGCAGATAGTAGTGGATATGGGTGAGAAATGGTTGAATTTTTTAATATGTATATTTTTTGATGAAAATAAGATTTGCTGATGGTTTGAATATGGTTTATGAGAAGCAGAAGATGGTCAAGGATCCTAAGATATTTAGTCTGATTATATGATTGAGTGGAGTACTCTATTACTAGGTGGATAAAGAATGTGGCTGGAGTGAGTTTGGGTGAGAGGAAATACTATTTTATCCACAAAATCTAGCACAGTATTTGACACAAAGGATGTATTCATTTATTTTCTTAATGTTTGATGAATGAACAAATTACATGAAAACATAAAGTTTTTATTTCTTGTATAAGAAATAAGAAGAAATCAGGACAAAATGTTGAATGAACAGATTCTTGTTCTGTTCTTCCTACTGATACTTCTGGTCTCTGTATCTGGTTCTGGTTAGTCTGGAGGAAATATAAAAGCAAATTAATATGTATTTTTGGCATTTTTTTCTTGTCACTTAATTGATGAAAATTTGCTTTGGAAAAAAATTGATATTTCTTATCTCCACTTGATAGTTGTTAGCACTGGCAAATGTAACAGTTTCATATATCAAAACCTCTCCCTGAACTCTTGATCATTACATGTGTTTTTTTCCATTTTGCTAGAATTTCATTTAAAAAGTCACTAGAATGTCAGGGAATGCTTCCAGGCACTCAACTGTGTTCTTGCAGTTTAAAATAACAAATTGCTAGCTCTGTATTTAAATCTTATTATGATGCTAAACAAATGATTTATTGAACTGATTCTAATTTTCTGTAGTTTAAAAATCACTTTTAAGCATCCATCTTTGTCCTGGACAGTTGCCAAAGCTAGCAAATGCATCTCAGCTGGGGAACAAGTTGCCACTTCTTCCTTCAGATCCTCTTTCATGCTGGAGACCTAGGCTCACACATAGCCAGGACCTAAAAGTCAAACATGTCCTTGAGTCTTCCTTTTGTTGTAAGGCCGATTTTACTAAATTGCCTTTTTCAGAACACACAATCTGTGAAAATAAGTTTTGGAAATTGTAGTATACTCCCCCTGAGCGATTAATAACGTATTTCAATTCCCTGTAGTTAAAAGAAATCAACTTTAAACCCAGAGCTTCCCCAAGTCATGTAACTACAGAATGCTTTAATAATGCAACATAATTAATAAATTCTGAGAAACAGATAGTCATAGAATTCAGGTTTGTGAATGCCCTTCTAGAGACTTAATGCCCTTCTAGAGAGCTGAGACTATAGAAGACCCTTCTTTCTCATTAGCTCAAGGTTTTTGAACTCCTTCATTTTAGTCACTCTCCCCTAGGGAAAATGGGAACTCTAGATTCTCTTGTACTGGGAATTCTACCATCTACAAAATGGAATAGGGGGAAAGAAACAATGGTTTAAAAAATACAAAATTAAAATTTTTTCTTATTTCTGTCACTTGCTACTTACCTGATTTTGGGGCAAATGTTTTATATTATCTGAACCTTGGTTTTCACATTTTAAAAGCTGGAAATGGACCGGGCGTGGTGGCTCATGCCTGTAATACCAGAACTTTAGGAGGCTGAGGCGGGCAGATCACGAGGTCAGGAGATTGAGACCATCCTGGCTAACACGGTGAAACCCCGTCTCTACTGAAAATACAAAAAATTAGCTGAGCGTGGTGGCGGGCGCCTGTTGTCCCAGCTACTCTGGAGGCGGAGTCAGGAGAATGGCATGAACGTGGGAGGCGGAGCTTGCAGTGAGCAGAGATGGCACCACTGCACTCCAGCCTGGGTGACAGAGCCAGACTCTGCCTCAAAAAAAAAAAAAAAAGCAACAAAAAAAACTGGGAATGGTAAGCTATACCCTACTCATCACACATGAAAATACAGTGTATACCATATACAAAAATTAACTCAAGATGAATTAAAGACTTAAATGTAAAATCCCAAACTATAAAAACCCTGTAAGACAACCTAGGCAATACCATCCTGGACACGGGAATGGGCAACGATTTCATGACAAGGCACCGAAAACAATTGCAACTAAAGCAAAAATTGACAAGTGGGATCTAATTAAATTTAAGAGCTTCTACACAGCAAAAGAAACTACCAACAGAGTAAATAGACAACCTGCCAAATGAGAGAAAATATTTGCAAACTCTGCATCTGACAAAGGTCTAATATTCAGCATCTATTAAGAACTTAAACAAATTTACAAGAGAAAAACAAAGAACACCATTAAAAAGGGGGCAAAGAACATGAACAGACACTTTTCAGAAGACATACATGCAGCCAACAAGCATATGAAAAAAAGCTGAATATCACTGATCATTAGAGAAATGCAAATCAAAACCAAAATGAGATACCATCTCACATCAGTCAGAATGGCTATTATTAAAAAGTCAAAAAATGACAGATGCTGGTGAGGTTGTGTAGAAAAGGGAACACTTATACACTGCTGATGGGAATGTAAATTAGTTCAGCCACTAGGGAAACAGTTTGGCAGTTTCTTAAAGAACTCAAAGCATAACTGTCATTTGACCCACCAACCTCATTATTGGGTATATATCTGAAGGAATATAAATCATTCTGCAACAAAGACACATGCATGTGTATGTTCATTGCAACGCTATTCACAATAGCAAAGACATGGAATCAACCTAATGTCCATAAATGACAGAATGGATAAAGAAAATGTGGTACACATAAACCATGGAATACTATGCAGCCATAAAAAAGAAGATTATGTCTTTTGCGGGAACATGGATGGTGATGGAGGCTATTATCTGCAGCAAACTAATGCAGGAACAGAAAACCAAATACCGCATATTCTTACTTATAAGTGCAAGCTAAATAATGAGAACTTATGAATGCAAAGAAGGAAACAACAAATACTGGGGTCTAATGGAAGGTAGAGGATGGGAGAAAGGAGAGGAACAGAAAAGATAACTATTAGGTACTGGGCTTAATACCTGGATGACAAAATTATCTGTATAACAAACCCCTATGACATGAATTTACTTATGTAACAAACCTTCACATGTACCCCCAAACCTAAATTTAAAACATTAAAAAAATTAAGTGTATACTAGAGAAATCTATAAACTGCTAAAGATTAAACGCAATTATAAAATTTCCAGAAAGGTTTTCACTTGTTAAAAAAACTATTTATGACACTTGTTAAAGGTGGTAAGGCAGATTTTATTCAAAGGGTGTAATGGCCATAGATGTAGGAACTTCTACAAAAGTGTCTTGCAATGGGAGAGATAGATTGGGCTCATTTCCGACTCCAACAAGAACAAGTAGAGATTGATAACCAAGTTGCAGGGTAGAGGTCAATGGTAAGAAAATTTCTAAAATGAAACATCAAGTGCAAGTGGTTTGTGGCTAAACTGACTTGATGTGATTATTGCAACATCAGGTTTCTGTTAAACTCCATAAAGAATGTTCTAAACCAAACCCCACTCACAAGATAGATTACATGGTTCCATGAAATTATTTTTCCCCTTCAATCTAGTATTCAATTAAATATCTTTTATAATTTATTTTTCAATGTCTGTTTGTCTCTCTAGCCTTTACCTGTATAAACGTAGGTATGTCCAGGGCATGGTATGTAATGGGTAGAACCTAAATAAAATATGTAAAACTGTCTTTGCAAAAATTATAACAGTGAGAGAATTATAGAAGTGGAAGAGATCTCATCTAGCCCACCCCATCTTGCCTTTAACCTCCAAACTGCCCTTAATCATTCCTGGGCTTGTTCCAAGCTAACTTTGGGAGAAATTTAGTTTATAGTTTAAATAATAGCCCTTCCCCCAAACTGAAACACCTTTGTAAAGCTAATGAAAGACCACCAGGTTAGGAGAATGAGGGGAGCCTGAATTCTGCTAAGGTGTAGACGTAATTACCAGCCATTATACCAGAGGTCACAAGATTTGCAACTTCCCCAATTACTCCTGCAGATAACATCACTATTGTAGAACTTAAGATAGGCCTTTTGAGATATCTTTTCAGGTTTTTGCATTTCTGACTACCAATGGCTCCACCCAGACCCACTAATTGGTCCTATCACCCTATCCAGAAGCAGACTCAGAGCATGCAAAGGCCAATTTTCATACCCCTTTGATTGTATTCCCAACCAGTCAGCAGCACCCATTCCCTAGCCTTCCACACTATACTTGAAAAACCCTAGCCTCTGAATTTTCAGGGAGGCTGATTTGAGTAATAATAAAATTCCAGTCTTTGGTTCAGCTGGCTCTATGCGACTTAACATCTTTCTGTATTGGAATCCCCTGTCTTGATAAACTGTCTCTATCTGGGCAGTAGGCAAAATGAAACTATCAGGTCATTACATATGCATTGATTAAAAACAAAGGAAAACTTTGAGCACAATCTCTTGGCAATATCTATCATTCACGTATACCCAATTATTTCTCATCCAGCTATCCTCCTCTGTGACAATGTCCTGCCTAGTTTTGCACACGTTATGTGTGGTTTTCTTTTGTTGTGTTATGTGCAAGCCTGCAGCATCAGGCCTGGCACATGGGGAGTGCTCTATAATGATAGATTCTGTTTCCTTATTTTTAAATAATGGTAGAAGATAAATTTAACCATATTAAAATTTTCAAGAGTTTATTTGACTAGACAGCAATTCATGAACTGGGCAGTTCCAGTTTGACCTCAGGTGGTTTGGGGCTCCACTGAAGAGGTGTGAGGGGAACATTTTTATGAGGTATTCACAGAAGCAAGACAAAGAAAATATGTGATTGGTTAAGGTAGAACAGTAGTTTTAAATCTCTAGTTAGAGGTTATATTAGTCAGGGTTCTCCAGAGGGACAGAACTAATAGGATAGATGTCTACATAAAGGGGAGTTTATAAAGGAGTATTGACTCACCTGATCACAGGGTCCCATAATAGGCTGTCTACAAGCTGAGGAGCAAGGAAGCCAGTCTGAGTCCAAAAGCTGAAGAACTTGGAGTCCAATGTTCAAGGGCAGGAAGCATCCAGCACGGGAGAAAGATGTAGGCTGGGAGGCTAAGCCAGTCAAGTGTTTTCACATTCTTCTGCCTGCTTTTTTCCTGGCCATGCTGGCAGCTGATTAGATTATGCCCACCCAGATTAAGGGTGGGTCTGCCTTCTGCAGTCCACTAACTCAAGTGTTAACCTCCTTTGGCAACACCCTCACAGACACACCCAGGAACAAACTTTTCATCCTTCAATCCAATCAAGTTGACACTCAGTATTTACCATCAAAGAGGTTAATTGGCAGTTTCTGATTGGTTAAACTTAAGTTTTGTTTTCCTAGGCTGTCACAATTCTTGCTGAGTTGGGTTTTGGTTTACTTATGTAGAAACTCAGGATGCTGGAGTACCTACAATCTAATGACCTCCCAATGAGTTATTTTAACAATTCTGATACACAGAATGTTTAGAACCTTTTTCAAGGTTCCTGAGTTTTTCCCAGGGAGGCAAAAGTAGCCTCCCGAGTTGTAGCTGGATATGGAGTCACAGACTTTGAGAGAAGATTCAATGACCAGGTCAGGAGATGTTCTCTTGTAAATTACAGGCAGCGTTGCTGACTTCTGTAGAGCTGTGAATGCCACAAGGCAGCTTAGAGATTCCTCTGGACGTGGAACTAGGCAGCATGGCTTCAAAAGAGCTTTAGGCCAGGCAGTGAGTGACCGTTGGAAGGCCCCCTGACACAATTTGCTGACACAATTTATTTCAACAGCAGGAGGTATGTGGGTACTCTTGAGACATCTATGCCAAAATCTTACCCATTGTTTGAAATAAAAGAAACTTTATGAGTCATTCAGTCCTGAGATTGCAAACTGGCAGGCTGTGGGAAAGGATTGGACACCCTGAAGTGTTTTCTTTGTCCTTTATAGTATTTTAAGAATTCCTGGCTGGGCGCGGTGGCTCACGCTTGTAATCCCAGCACTTTGGGATGCCAAGGTGGGCGGATCACGAGGTCAGGAGATCAAGACCACAGTGAAACCCCGTCTCTACTAAAAAAATACAAAAAATTAGCCGGGCGTGCAGTATCCGGAAGGTGAAGCAGAAATGGATGAACCGGAGGCAGAGTTGCAGTGAGCCGCCATGATCCAGTTGGGCAAAAAAAAAAAAAAAAAAAGAATTCCTCAGGGCTGGGTGTGGTAGCTCATGCCTGTAATCTCAGCATTTTGGGAGGTCAAAGCAGGAGGATCGCTTGAGCCCAGGAGTTTGAGACCAGCCTGGACAAGATGGTGAGACCTCATTTCTACAAAAAATACAAAAAATAGCTTGATGTGGTGGCAAGTACCTGTAGTCCCTGCTACTCAGGACACCAAGGTGGGAGGATCATTTGAGCCTGGGAGATTGAGGCTGGAATGAGCCATGATCATGCCACTAAACTCCAGCCTGGGTAATAGAATGAGACCCTGTTGATATGGTTTGACTGAGTCCCCACCCAAATCTCATCTTGAATTGTAGCTCCCATAATTCCCACATGTTGTGGGAAGGACCTGGTAGGAGGTAATTGAATTGGGGTGGGGGTGGGTCTTTTCCATTATGCTCTTGTGTTAGTGAATAAGTCTCAACAGATCCAATGGTTCTATAAATGGGACTTCCCCTGCACAAGCTCTTCTTGCCTGCTACCATATAAGAAGTCCCTTTGCTCTTCCTTTGTCTTCCACCATGATTGTGAGGCCTCCCCAGCAATGTGGAATTGTGAGTTCATTAAGCCTCTTTCCTTTATAAATTACCCAATCTTGGGTACGTCTTTATTAGCAGCATGAGAACAGACTAATATACCTGTCTCAAAAAAGAAAAATAATTAGTATCGTATAAGAATACAGATGGCCACCCTTTCTTGAAAAATTAGAACAGATTTTGTTGTCATATGGCAGCAGTAGAGAGTCCTCGCCTCCTGTAGACAGGTATCTCATGCTCTGATGGAATACTTGGAACCCGATCAGTTCTTTTTATTTTCTGACCCTTTTTCTAATCCAACCACTTTATTTCATAGAAGAGGAAACCATCTCTTTTCTAGCAATAGTTTTGGGGGCAGAGACAAAGATGAGATGAATTGGTCACAGTAATACAGCAAACTAGGGGCAGAGCTGGACCTGCAATCCAAGCCCATTGCTCTTTCTATTATGTCATATTGTGAGCATCCCTGTTAAGTATCTACTGTAATAAGTACGGAAGAGCAAAATGCTCCCACTCAGTTATTTCTCCAGGAGATTAAATACCATTCTCAAGGTTATCCATTTATAAATGGATAAAAGTAACTGGTCTTTTAATTATTTCTACATTGCACATAGTATGCAATAGTGCCAAGAAATAATAGTCAGAAATTGAATTCTGTTAGATTGAATATTCTGTGTAAAGGTGGGCTTTTTTTTTTTTTTTTAATCACAAAAGCTTTCTCCCTGTTCCTTCTTTTCATTTGGTTATTGAATCCAGACACACACATTAACCAGATGAGCAGAGTTACGTATTGTTTTCACAGGAAATCTTCCCTTCCTCCTTCAGTTTACCTAAAAGGATGGGAAGCTGGGAAGGGCATTTGCCAGTGTATATACACACATCGATGTATATATTTATTCAGCACACATATCCATACATATATATGTCTGTGAAACAATATGTGTTAGCTTCAGCATCTGGCTTTCTGTGAAGTCTTGACCTCTGCTCCCTTACAGCTGGGTTGGCTCAGAGTTTACAGCAAGACTTGCAAGACTTCCTGAAGAACATATGTTTCTAAGCAGTCTCCTGTTCTCTATCCATTTTTTTGCGGGGGGAGTTGCAAAGATTACCACTTAGGACCTCGTACTAGTAGCCCTGCTTCCCTGAAGAATTTCTCATGGTTTAAGGAATTGTCTACTAAAGAGAGGGTTGGTGTGAAAAATCATGCTGTATAATCCCCCCCTCCCACACCCTCCCCAGCTCACCCACAAAACCATTGGCAATATTTTACTTTTTAACTGCTTGTGCTCTTCTTTGTAGGAAGCTACAAAGCTCACTCTTGCCCAAAGTCAGCAACCCTTTTTACATGCTTTTTCAGGTACCCGGCAAAGCAAGGGGGTTGGTGACTTTGGGCAAGAGAGAGCTTTGTAGCTTCCTTGTTTGAAAGTAGCAGACAAATAAAATCAGTGGTAGTGCAAGATGCTCAGATCTGTCTTCAGTACTTGGCCCTATCACTTCCATAAGCTCTGTCTTTACAGATCTGGATTTAGCTTGGATTTGGGGAGGTCCATTCCCATTTAAAATGGTCTGCCAGCTTTACTTGTTATAGGTCCTACACGCAGGTGGGAATTAGAGGGCAATGAAAAAAAAAAGGGTGCTATGATTCCTTTTCAGTTTTTGTTTTGGGGGAACATTGTGTACTTGATGTTCTAAGGGCCTACATGATAATATAGTGTTTAAAAATTAAAATACATATTTAAGACAGTGTGCTTTAGAAAGGCACAGCTGGGCCTGGTTTTATAAAAGAGTTAAATTCCTGTAACGTTGCTGAACGAGGATGGATTCTACCAGCTGATAGCCAGGTCATAATGGCAAGGGAAAGGAAGTTAGTTCATCAATTCATATCCACAGCTTGTTGGATTCCTCACATTTAAACTATCTCCTTCCTCTACTCCTCCAGCCTTTCCTATCTCAGTAAAACACTTGGAGGGTTCCTTAATTTCTGTTTCTCCCAGAAACCATAATGATTTATGAAAATTTCCAATTGGCTTTCTCTGCAAAATATAAACAGACTCCAGTAACTTCTAATGAATATTTCCACTCTACCTGCCTGTTAGCACAAGTCCGAAGAAAGAGTGAGAAAGGAGTAAGAAATAGTATTTAGCCTGGACTTCTTATGATCACACCCTAACTGATCTTGTTTTGAAGTTCCTTGCTTAAAATATGTTCTTGAAACTGTAGCTAGAGGGATTCTTTTAAAGTATAAGGCAGATCATGAAGTCTCTGCCAATGCCTGTGTCCTGAAAGGTATTGCCTAGGTTTTCTTCTAGAGTTTTTATGTTTTGGGTTTTACATTTAAGTGTTTAATCCATCTTGAGTTAATTTTTGTATAAGGTGTAAGGAAGGGGTACATTTTGTTTTCTGCATATGGCTAGACAGTTTCCCCAGCACCATTTATTAAATAGGGAATCCTTTCCCCATTGCTTGTTTTTATCAGATCTGTCAAAGATCAGATGGTTGTAGATGTGTGGTGTTATTTCTGAGATCTCTATTGTGTTTCATTGGTCTGTATATCTGTTTTGGTACCAGTTCCGTTCTGTTTTGATTACTGTAGCCTTGTAGTATAGTTTGAAGACGGGTAGCATGATGCCTCCAGCTTTGTTCTTTTTGCTTAGGATTGTCTTGGTTATATGGGCTCCTTTTTGGTTCCATATGAAATTTAAAGTAGTTTTTTCAAATTCCACCCAGAGAGTCAATGGTAGCTTAACAGGAATAGCATTGAATCTAAATTACTTTGGGCAGTATGGCCATTTTCACAATATTGATTCTTACTATCCATGAGCATGGAATTTTTTTTTCCATTTGTTTGTGTCCTCTTTTATTTCCTTGAGCAGTGGTTTGTAGCTGTCCTTGAAAAGGTCCTTCGAGTTATATTCTTAAGTATTTTATCCTCTTTGCAGCAATTGTGAGTGGGAGTTCACTCATAATTTGGCTTTCTGCTTGCCTATTGTTGGTGTAAAGGAATGCTTGTGATTTTTGCACATTGATTTTGTATCCTGAGACTGCTGAAGTTGCTTATCAGCTTAAGGAGTTTTGGGGCTGAGACTATGGGGTTTTCTATATATACAATCATGTAATCTGCAAACAGAGACAATTTGACTTCCTCTCTTCCTATTTGAATACACTTTATTTCTTTCTCTTGCCTGATTGCCCTGGCCAGAACTTCCAATATTATGTTGAATAGGAGTGGTGAGAGAGGGCATCCTTGTCTTGTGGCAGTTTTCAAAGGGAATGTTTCCAGCTTTTGCCCATTCAGTGTGATATTTGTTATGTGTTTGTCATAAATAGACCTCATGACTAACACACCAAAAGCAATTGCAACAAAAGCCAAAATTGACAAATGGGATCTAATTAAACTAAGCAACTTCTGCCCAGCAAAAGAAACTATCAGCAGAGTGAACAGGCAACTTACACAATGGGAGAAAATTTTTGCAATCTACCCATCTGACAAAGGTCTAATATCCAGAATCTACAAGGAACTTAAACAAATTTACAAGAAAAAAACAACCCCATCAAAAAGTGGGCAAAGGATATGAACAGACACTTCTCAAAAGAAGACATGTTTGCGGCCAACAAACATATGAAAAAAAAAAGCTCATAATCACTGGTCATTAGAGAAATGCAAATCAAAACCACAATGAGATACCATCTCACACCAGTTAGAATGGCAATCATTAAAAAATCAGGAAACAACAGATGCTGGCAAGGCTGTGGGGAAATAAGAACACTTTTATACTGTTGGTGGGAGTGTAAATTAGTTCAACCATTGTGGAAGACAGTGTGGTGATTCCTCAAGGATTTAGAACTAGAAATACCATTTGACCCAGCAATCCCAATACTGGGTATATACCCAAAGGATTATAAATCATTCTACTATAAAGACACATGCACACATATGTTTATTGTGGAACTATTTACAATAGCAAAGACTTAGAACCAGCCTAAATGCCCATCAGTGATAGACTGGGTAAAGAAAATGTGGCACATATACACCATGGAATACTATACAGCCATAAAAAAGAATGAGTTCATGTCCTTTGCAGGGACATGGATGAAGCTGGAAGCCATCATTCTCAGCCAACTAACACAAGAACAGAAAACCAGACACCGCATGTTCTCACTCATAAGTGGAAGTTAAACAATGAGAACACAGGGACACAGGGAGGGGAACATCACACATTGGGGCCTGTCAGTGGGTGGGGGGCAAGGGGAGGGAGAACATTAGCAGAAATACCTAGTGCATGTGGGGCTTAAAACCTAGATGACAGGTTGATAGGTGCAGCAAACCACCATAGCACATGTATACCTATGCAACAAACCTGCATATTCTGTACATGTATCCCAGAACTGAAAGTAAAAAAAATTGTAAGGCAGATCATGCCGTCTTCTATTCTGCATTCTTTTCTGGTTTCCTATATCACTCAGTGCAAAAGTCCAAGTCCGAGTCATGGCTTACATGGTTGTAGGTGACTGAGCCCCCATTTCTTCTTTCCTTTCTCCTCCCAGATGTCAGAAGGACTTCCTCTTTTACTTCATTCTTGTAACTACTAAAATACCACCTCATCAGAAAGATCATCCCTGACCCACCAACATTAGTTCACCCTGCCCTAGCTCTGCATAGCTCCATGTCTGCCTTATTTTGTTTACATAGCACTAACCACCTTGCCATCTGATATATATTCACTAGCCTACTTGTTTATCCTTTTTTTTCTTCTCACCAGAAAGTATATCTTATGAAAAGAGAAATTTATTTCATTCACTGCTTTATACCTGGCTCCTTACAAACTGACTGGTTCATGGTAGTTGCTTAGTAGATAAGTATCAAATGGATAAATGAATTGGATAGGCTGAGACAGGTAATTCGGAGCTCACAGCCAAGGCAGATTTAATGGGAGAATATGCAGGATCCCCCTTAGCTCAGGTTTGGAGAATAAAAAAGGGGACTAAATGGCTGAAGCTGAGACCTGGAGAGGTTAAAGCTGTTAAAGTAGGACCAATTTAAGTTACCACTTCAAGAACTGCAAGGTAGTAGCCAGAATATAGATGAAAACTCACATGATGTTGAGCTGACTTTTACTGGGTACTTATTATTCACTTGTATTAATTTTCTTGAGCTGCCATAACAGATTACCACAAACTTCATGCCTTAGAACAACAGTTTATTCTCTCACGGTTCTGGAGGCCAGAAATCTGAAACCACGGTGTTGGCAGGGCCACACTCCTTCTGGAGGCTCCAGGGAAGAATTCTTACTTGCCTTTTCCAGCTTCTGGTGGTCGTTGGTGTTCTTTGAGTTGTGTCAGGATAGCTCCAATCTCCACCTCTGTTTTATGCGGCCTTCTCTCCTTCTCTGTGTGTCCTCTCCTCCTCTTATAAGGACAGCAGTCATTGAGTTTAAGGCCCATCTTAAGCCACTATGATTTCATCTTAATTGTACCTACAAAGAGCTTATTTCCAAATAAGGTCACATTCTGAAGTCATAGGTGGAAACAAATTCTTAGGGAAATACTGTTCAAACCACTGTAGTATTCAAACCCTTTTGGGCTTAAATTCTCATAACAACTCTCTAAGATACTTATTATTATTATTATTATTATTATTATTATTAACTTATTTTTTGAGATGAAGTTTCACTCTTGTTGCTCAGGCTGGTGTGCAATGGTGTGATCTTGGCTCACTGCAACCTCTGCCTCCTGGGTTCAAGCGATTCTCCTGCTTCAGCCTCCTGAGTAGCTGAGTAGCTGGGATGACAGGCATCCACCACCATGCTTGGATAATTTTTTGTATTTTTAGTAGAGACGGGGTTTCACCATGTTGGCCAGGCTGGTCTCGAACTCCTGACTTCGGGTGATCCACTCACCTCGGCCTCCCAGAATGCTGGGATTACAGGCATTGAGCCACTGCACCTGGCTGATACTTACTATCATTATTGTGGACACGCACAAATATTATTGGCAATATTTTACAGGTATACAAAACTGAGACTCAGATAATTGCCTCAGGTCATATAGCTTAGTAAGTAGATTCAAATGCAAGTATAGTATATCTAACTCTACCCATCTAGTTTAATGTTTTAACTATCCCATGCTGACTCCAATCCTCACCACGTATCTGCTCAGAATAACATATTCACTGTATAAATTTATTTGTAGTAAGAAGACATGAAAATTATACCTTATCATGTTTCTGTTTCTGGATGCTTTAAATAATGTGCACTGTAACTGCAAGCAATATTTTTTATGATTTCCCCCGTGAAATACACTGCAACTTCCCAGCCTGGGAATGCATTTACTTGTGTGATCTAAATTTTCTCCTTGGTTTGCATTCTCTTTTACCAAACCCCAGGGCTAGAATTTATCATTAGTGGAAAGCCACCTAGTCAACAAGGGGGTTTAAGAGTTTAAGTCGTTGTTTTGTTTTCCCTTTCTAGGAATTTAAGCACAAAAATTAGACCTTTAAATTTTCTGAGCTGGTATCTATTTCTTTCTACAGCTTCTCTCTTCTCTTCCCCTCTACGTCTTCTTCCACCTCCTCCTCCTCCTCCTCTCCTTCACACTATCTTTCCTCATTCCTCCAGTTTTCTTTCTTCTCTCTCTCCCTTTCATCCCAGCCCCCATAATCTCTCTTTATCTCTCTCCCCTATCCCTCCAGCCTTTCTTAATCATTTTGATATTTGTCAAGGCCTTACCAGGAAAGCAAGTATAAGCTACCTTTTTACAAAGCAGGGAAGATGTGAAGCCATAGAAAGTGAGATGTCATTATACTAAATGGACTTTAAAGCAAGCAGATGCCTTAGCAGTGTCAGCGGAGCATGTGAAACTACCCCAGGTGGGCTACAAGAAGAAATTGTGCCTTGGACCAGTTCATGGCAGAAAGAAATAAAAGAGAGAGTATGTATCTGCTATAAAAACACTCTCTGGGTTTACAACGCAGGGAACTTTGGGAAACAGAATTGTCATAAAAGTAATCTGCCACCATGGCAATAGATTTCACTGATGACGGGGGAGCATGAGAACATAGGAATATATGTACATGCCAATGGTTCCTATCAACAAGGATTTTATGTAAACATGTGAATTTCTAGACATACCCAATGGCGGGTAGGGATAGGAGGGAATTTCCAGGTGGCTGGAGATATTTGTTATGCAGATTGGGGCAAGACATTTTAAGTATTGTTTACAGTATGATCTCATGTGGAACTTCAGGTTAGTGAAGTTTAGGTAAAATCAGATCATATCGCCATTTTTACAAATACGTAAAACAAGTGCTTTTACACGACCTCAGGGTTAGGGTTGTTCACACATGTTCTGGCTGCAGGCACAATACTCGGCTCATATATTAAACTACTAGGAGGAGGGCTGCTGATTTTCCAGCTGGAACTGCTACTTCTAGAAAGGTTATGGCAGTATCAGATCTTGGATTGGAGGGCTCGATTTTTTAAGACTGACTGGGGCTTATCCACCACTGCGAGGAAGAGACTGTGGAGTAGGAACTTGGGCCTTTGAAGGAAACCCGTCAGAAAGAAGTGTGTATCCAGGCGAATTCATCTGTGATGACCCTAGACAAATCTTCATCTTATCTTCTGTTATGGTGCTGACAGTTCATTTGTATTTTTGTTTTTCTTTTATTTTAATTGGAGTTTGTTTACTGACACTGGGCATCTAACATTAATCCCATTCAGCCTGGACACCTATAGCTTCCCATACATCTGTGCTTGCTTTTGCTTGTGCCCCAATAAATAGAAATTCTGCTGGAAACTTTATTCCAGGACAAGATTCAAAATTCTGCAATGGTCCTAATTGACACCTAGGATGTAACACTATTGTTTTATAATTATATTTGAAATTCCTCTAGTTCTCAAACTTTGGAGTGCATCAGAATCACCTGGAGGGCTTTTAAAAACACATATTATTGAGTTCCACTCCTGAAGCTTTAATTTCAGTACATCTGGGATGAGAAGTATATATATGAAAAATATGCATCTCTAACAAGTTCCCAGATGACGTTGCTCTCGCTGGTTTTGGAACTTCACTTTGAGAATAACTGCTCTAGTTTATAAAGTGCCTTTCAAAAATATCAGAAAACAGTTATCTCAAGGACTGGAGGTTACACACAGAAAGCTTTAAACAATTTTTAATTTTCTTTTTTTTTAACTTTTAAGTTCAGGGATACATGTGCAGGTTTGTTACATATGTAAACTTGCGTCATGGGGATTTGTTGTGCAGATTATTTATTCACCCAGGTATTAAGTTTAGTACCCACCAGTTATTTTTCCTGATCCTCTCCCTCCTCTTACCGTCCACCTTCTGAAGAGCCTCGGTGTGTGCTGTTCCCCTCTATATGCTCATGTGTTCTCACCATTCAGCTCCCACTTACAAGCGAGATCATACGGTATTTGGTTTTCTGTTTTTGCATTAGTTTGCTATTTTCTTTCTATTTTTTCTCCTTGTTTCTGATTTAGTTTTACCCTCCCTCCCTTCTCTCCTTTCCCCTCTCTTCCTTCATTCTTTCCTTCCTTTTACTAAATTCCCACAGAGCAATTTCCTGCTGTCCAAACAGCAAGATTCCCAGAACTCACGTAAATGATGGATCCAAGTGAAAACTTTTGAGGTTTTAGATTCCAAATCAATTAGCTTGTTTTTCAAAATCAAAGTAATTGCATAGTCTCTAGAAGAGTCTTGCTGTTGAGAACATTTATCCTGAGCTTTAGCAACAGCTTAATTCAAGGCTGGGTATCTGAATGTGCTATAAAATCAAAACAGGATCCTCCAAGTTAAAGCATATGCAATGTTAATCCACTGCTTCTTGAAATGTTCCCCCTTGCTGCTATCTGTTTAGCACAGTAAAGCTTGATTATCTTAAACCAAACAAACTAAACTGTTAATTGCCTAGATTTTTTTTCATATTATCTGAAGAAAGCCAAACCAAGAAAACAAATTAATTTTGGATTTATTTTTAAAAATTAGGATGGACCTTGGGACCTGTTTACATGAAGCTCAAATATTTACATCTTTTTCATAAATAATTTGGGGTCACATACTTCAAAATTACTAATATTCAGAAAACACCAAAATAAAACTTCAAGCCTTAAAGGGGGGAAAAATGTATTGCAGTTTATTGCTTAAGGCAGGAAGTTCAATGACTCATTATTTAAACAAAGGAAGAAAGATTATTATCTAAAATAAATTGAGAAAAAGGTTTTCTAGTTAGACCTTTATTGACTGGGAAATATAGATAACTGGAACTTTTCATTTAAGAGTATTTTGTTCAAATATTGCTCTATCCCATCATCCTGAAGCTTCTTACATTCAGATTTAGCTCATACTTTAAGAGCGTTTCCAGTGTCAGGTTCTGAGCTAGGTGCTTTCAACTCTGTTATGTATTAATCCTGAGAACAACTTTGAGAGGCAGCCACTGGGTGGAGAAGCACAAATTCAAATGTGGTATCTGATGACACAGTTTAAAGACAACTGGTCTTAAAGTTAGAAAAACTTGGTTCCAGTCCCATGTAGACTACTTACAGCCTATGAATATGTGGGTGATATTTCAACTTCTCCCTGTCTCAGTTTCCTTGTCTGTAAATTCAAGGGGGAAATATTGTTTGCAAATCTATCTTTTAGAGTTGTTTGAGGATTAAATGCAAATAAATGTACATTAATAGGTAAGAGATTATAAATAACACATTTTTCTTAGAAAGGTGAGTTGATTTTAACTTATTCCTCTATCTTCCTTTCCCAAAGGCAGCCAGTCATCTTAGATAAAAGCAGTTCCCTCTTTTCCCTGGTATTATCAGCACTGCAGATGAACAAGAATGGTCTTGTTCTTACGGAGCATAGAGGGCACTCAGCAGGAAAAGCCAATACTGAGATGAAAATAGATTGGATACTGATCTATTTTAAGATTATGTATCTATATTGGCTCTACATTATTTCCTGTCTAAAGAATCCTTCAAAGATAAACTGAAGCCTTATATCTATCAAACTGCAGCTCTGGGGCCCTGATTTGCACCCACTCTAAAGAGGGACCTAGATCCTTTAGGTCTGTGTAAAATGAAGTGCTCAATGCATTTAAATGAGCAATATGCACAACAGCAGCAGCAGCATAGACTCACAGCACTTACTATGTGCCAGGACATGTCCTGACCCATGTAACCCTCATAACAGCCTTCTGAGGTAGCTTCTATTATGATGCCCATTCTACTTTGCAAACCAAAAGTAAAATGCAAAGGTTGCCCTTCAGCCATCTAAATGGACTCCCTCCTCTCAACCAGGGCACTCCAAATTTAACCTGAAATACTGGTTCAGATTGTGGAGGGCAGTGGGAGGTTAGATGTGCCTTATTATACCCTCTTTCCTTTTGGAATTCAGGAAAGCCGCTAAGCCTTTAACATCAACACAGACTGTAATTCTGTTAAGAAACATTTACAATCTATTCTCTCTGAAGCCTGCTACCTGGAGGCTTTATCTGCATGATAACATTTGGTCTCTACAACCCCTATCACAACCCAGACATTCCTTTCTATTGATAATAATTCTTTCAACCAATTGCCAATGAGAAAATTTTTAAATTTACCTACCCACAACCCAAACACCTCCCATGAGGCCCCACCTTTCAAGACTGCGCATTGGGGATTAAATTTCAGCATGAATTTTGATGGGGACAAACTAGCCATATGCAAACCATAGCAGGATAGTAAGTCAAGTTTGATGCAGACACACAAGACACAAAAATTAATTCAAGATGGAACATAGACTTAAGCATAACAGCTACAACTGTATAGCTTCTAGAAGCAAAAATAAATATCTTCACAAACTTAGGATAGGCAAGGATGTTATGAAGCAAACATAAAAACTACTAACCAGGAAAGTAATAAAATTAATGAATTAGACTTTATTAAAATTAAAATCTTTTTATCAAAAGACCAATAAGAAAATAAATAAGCCACAGATTTGGAGAAAAAATAAAACATGTGACAAAGGACTTTTCATATCAAAAATACTTCTAAAACTCAATAATAAAAAGACAAATAGCTCACATAGACACAACATATGTGTGTATATATGTATATATATTAGAAGACCTCAACAGATATGTCACAAACATCCATATAATAAATATGTAATATGTATTATAAATTATATATATATGCATGTGAATATGCGTGTGTATGAATGACTAATAAACACATGAAAAAGTATTCAGCATAAATATTTACCAGGGAAAGACAAATTAAAATCACAATGAGATACGTACCCACTAAAATGGCTAAAATAAAAAAGATTATCAAAGCCGATCCTGTCATATATATGGAACAACAGATACACTCATATATTGCTGGGGGAAAGAAAACAAATAATATTGGTTTTTGCCATTACTTTTAGTGGGAAAAACTGCAATTAGTTTTGCACCAACCTAATACGACCACTTTGGAAAACTGTTTAGTAGTTTCTTTAAAAAGCAGTTTACTGGCCGGGCAGGGTGGCTCATGCCTGTAATCCCAGCACTTTGGGAGGCCGAGGCGGGCGGAGATCGAGGCCATTCTGGCTAACATGGTGAAATCCTGTCTTTACTAAAAATACAAAAAATTAGCCGGGCATGGTGGCAGGTGCCTGTAGTCCCAGCTACTCGGGAGGCTGAGGAAGGAGAATGGAGTGAACCCGGAAGGTGGAGCTTGCAGTTAGCCGAGATCGCACCACTGCACTCCAGCCTGGGCGACAGAGTGAGATGAATGAACTATATCTTTTTGTCACCCATAACTATTAATTATGATAGCAATTGACCTTGGTACAACTTTTAAAAGTGTTTTTACAAACACTACATTCCCTTCTGAATATTAGCAATGCTGAGCTGAAAATAGTAGAGACATTATTATTTTCATATTATTTTCCCATTTTACGGATGAGGAAACTTAGGTTCAGAGAACTTTAGTAACTTCCCAAGGTCAAACAGCCGGTGAGCGGAAGTTAGAGGTGAAAATGAGTTGGTCCCACTATCCTCTTTCCAGGATGCCTGTTTGAGAAAATCACTATCTACAAAATCTCTAGCTGTTTCTTCCTCAGGGAGGGAGAACTACATTGATAATCCCCACATTACTGCTTTCGGTAGCTCTAATGAACTCTAATCTCCAGGATACGCCCTTATCTCATTGCCTATTGTCAATAGCGGTAATGAAAAATAGGGGCTGTTTCTTACATTCTTGAATTTGACTGTGGCAGAGCATTATGAAAGATCATTTTAATTAAAAATAAATATTCATTTGGATACAGTTAGCTCAGAAAATAACCAAACATTTCACAAATCTGGACGTTGTTTAAAGGAATTAAGATGGGTTTATAGTTGTTCTTTAAAGGCAATCAAGATAGTAACTATCCTAACCATCCTAACCAGTGAAAATAATTACTAGGAAATGTCTCTGGTGCTAGGAAATTATTTAAAGCTATTTTTATCCCGCAGTTTCATTTAGTGTTTCTCTATTTAGTGGATTATTTAAAACTACCAGAGTTTGGTGAAATCCACTAGGCTTTTAAGAACCTCTTAATCATATAAATTGTAGATCACTACACTTCGCCAGATTATAAAATAATTTTTAAAAAGTCCTCAGGCAAGAAGGCCCAAGATATGAAACATTTGCCACTCCACTGCAAGAACTGGATATTATGCCAGAGACTCATTTTTAATAAAGCTCCCTTAGTTACCAATCACCAGTCAAATAATTAAGCTTCATTATCATACAAGCCAAATTGATTACTTCCAAAGTGAAGGTCTTATTTTTTTTCTCTGATTATTTATTCGCTTTGTAACCTGTCCTGAAGTTCATCTCATTATCCCCATCATTATTGAAACCACATATTGCTGATGGGCAAAAGAGTTACAAAGAAAGGAAAATAGGGAATAGATTACTTGGAATGTAAAATAATATTTGGTTTTGTCTGCTCCTCACCTTTTTTTGGTTTCATATATAATGATCTTGTTGATTAGGTCATTTCCTAAAGGGAGATCAGTTGATGCCAGAGATTCATTAGAGATGTGGTAGCACATTCAAGGACAAGAGGGTTTTTTCAATTGAACAAATTGAGGACATAGGGAGGGCTAAGGAAAAGAGGAAGGGCACTGTTGATTAATGTAATGTTTCAAAGAAACCATCAAAGACCCAGAGCAACACGTGGCTTAAGCACATTGATCAGCCATTGGTAGGCACATTGCTGAGAAAGAATTCAAATACTTCTTAACTTTTGTGGCAATTATTGTCTTATTTATTTTCCTTCTGGAGTAAATTAACTGATTCAAAACACATGTATTAATTACTCTAAATAATGCCACTTACTTCTTGGAGATTACAGTGTGCTGTGCTGTTTCCTCTGCAGCAGGGCTTCCCAACCTTGGCACGAGGAGCAAATAGCACCTTGGCTATCATCACAGGGCACCCTACCCTATTACCACAAAGGTATGAATGTATTCTGGGAAGAAAAAAAATCAACCAATATCTAAACAACACAGGTTGTGATTCCTTTCCATGGCTTTAGAGAGTAGGGTTATCATTGCTTACAGATGAGGAAATTGAAATTCAGAGTCTAAGTAATTGACACCAAGTCACAAAGCTAGTAAATAGCTGAAACAAGATTAAAAATCAGATCTGTTTGACATCAAAGCCTCTACTCTTTCCTGCGTGTCCCTTGTTTGTATATTATATATTTATGGAAGTTTCTAGTTTCCCATTTATTTGACCAATCTCAATCAATAAAAAGGTGTTTATTGAGGGCCAAAGTGAATGTACGATAAAGAAATCAGTAGATAGTTTCAGCTCAGAGGAATCCACATCCTACTTGGAGAGACAAAGTTAACCATGAAGAAATAAGAAAGTAGGATAAAATCCTAACTTGTGTGATACATTTGGCCAAAAATCAAACAGCATGTATATTAAGTTACTGGTTGCATTGAAAAAAGAAGCTAGAGAAAGGCAAGGCTGTTATAAATTAGCTGTATTAGACAAGATTATAGAAGTGGGATTTGAGGAAATTAACACATAAATTTTAAATTTAAATTTATGTTAAACAAGTTGTATTAGTTTCCTAGTGTTGTTTTAAAGCTGTATTAGACAAGATTATAGAAGTGGGATTTGAGGAAATTAACACATAAATTTTAAATTTAAATTTATGTTAAACAAGTTGTATTAGTTTCCTAGTGCTGTCTTAACAAATAACTGGAAATTTATTCTCTCACAATTCTGGAGGCCAAAATTCTAAGATCAAGGTTTCAGCAGGACCACCTGAGATCAAGACATCAATCAGCAGGGGTGCTTGATTTATAATTTTCTAGTCCAGAGGCCCCAGGAAAGTCCTGTTCTTTGCATCTTCCCAATTTTGATGGCTGTCAGTGTTCCCTGGCTTGTGGCCATGTCACTTTTATCTCTGCCTCAGTCATCACATGGTCTCCTCTGTATGGGTTCATGGGTCAAATCTCCCTCTGCCTCACAATATAATAACACTTATCATTGGAATTTGGAACCACTCAGATAATCTAGGATGACGTCCTCTTATCAAGATCTTCAACTTACTATATCTGCAAAGACTCTTTTCAAACAAGGTAACATTCATAGGTTTCAGGAATTTGGACGTGAATGTATCTGTTGGGGGCCACCAGTTAACTCATTACACAAGATTTGGTGTGCTTGTTAGCTTTGTCTTATAACACTTGAATTGTTGCTTGGAGAAATACAACCCCCAGACTTGGAGAAAGATACACTACAGTCATTAAGTCCACAAATTCTGGGATCAGAGAGTGAGTGAGCGAATGAGTGAGTGACTCACAATTCTGACACATTCAAATTATGTGTAACTGGGTTATTAACTTCCCAAAGACTCAATATTTCATATATAATAGATGGAATTATAATGCTTATTAATTATTCATACATTTCACACATCATATTTAATTTCAAAAGACATTTTTTGAAGCAGGTCTTATCATTATTTCTATCTCATTGATAAGGACGTTGAAGCATTATTATAGAGGTTAAGTATGTCCAGAGGTACATCTAGTAAGTGGCACCAAACCTTTATCTAGGAGCTACAACTGCCTTTACATTAGGTTATAACGATACTCAACTAGAAGATTGCTAAATGTATTAAAAGAGATATCAGAGATGAATTGTCAAGTGCTAAGAGTCCCTTAGCAAGTAATCATTATTAAAACTAAATCATAAAATAATATGTACACGAATTAAATAGAAAAGAAGAATTATTCTTCCTCTATTGAGTATCTTTATTATATTTAAGATTTTCCAGTGTTCTAGTCAGTGCTTGAATGTTCTTACCCTCCTATGTGTTTGGGTACATATTAGTAATTCTCTTCATAACTGAAAAACCATCAATTATATACTGCACAGATTCATTAAAACCACCAGCAAAACCACAGTTCTTCATAGGAAAAATTGTACATCCAGAGTTTATTTCAACAAAAGTGGCAGTAAACAATACAGAATTGCTTTTCCCATCCCTTTTCAACCCATGTGACCTCTTGGCATGTTGCAAGCTTATGTTATTTCAGTTGTCCTAGTAATTCCTTGTGTGTGTTTAAGAATTGCCTAATGTTTATTGCTAAGTGTAAGTTACTGTGTTGAGTGACTATGCCTTTATTTTTATGCTGATATAATTTAAAAATAGAACAAGTAAGTAAAGCATAATGGTTTGAATCAAAGGTCTTTTAAACACAAAATGCTACACAGTATTGTACAGCCATATTTATATTTTATGGGATAATTTAATCAACTAATTTATTTCATACAGAAGTATTGATTAAAAGGTAAAATTACCACTATATTCTGAAGTTTGCAAGTGGCCAGTAAGTTAAATTAAACCAGTGGGTTAAAAGCATAGTTACTGGAATCAGAGAGTTCTGGGTGATTCTGCTAGCTTCATTGCTTGCAAGCTGCCTCACCTTAAGTAATTACTCTATTTGAGCCTCAGTTCCCTTCTCTGTCCAGTGGAGTTCTTTATACCAAACTCATCCTCTTACCATAGAACAGATACAAAATACGGATAAAATACATAAAGCAAAACAAAACTGTAGGCTTCGGAGTACAACCAAGGCAGTCAGGACTTGAGGGTAAAAACCCTGAAGCAAGCAGAGAACACCCTGTCTCTTGTTCTCTGCTGCTTTTCTGTTATGGCATTTGCTCATTAGCATTGTGGATCCTAAAATCTAAGCAGAAAATGGCAGCCAGGCATCCCCACCCCTAGTGATTAAGGAAAAGATTGAAGACAATGCATGCATAACCTCAGCACAGAGTCTGAGATGTGATTAGTGTGTGTAAAAGGACTAAAAAAACAAAACAAAACAAAAAACCCCACCAACATTGATGTTCCCTCATGTCCCCACTGCCTTCTTTGTCTCACTTTCTTTCTCGTTTGCTATCTAATTCCCTCATTTCATAAACTCTGACTAGCTGATAAACCACAAGGCTTCCAAAAAATGTAAAAAATGTTCTGATGGGTATTGTGATTGTGTAATGCTAAGGACTCTAAGCAAGGGACATGTAAACAGGAAGGATGTTCAACGGTGAGTGCGGGTTAAAGTTGGCTAAATTGCTGCCCAGCCAAAACCTCAAGGCCAGGTACTCAAGTGCCCACTATCCTATAAAAACCCTGACTCTGCTTCAGTTGGAAGCCACCTGATCTTTAGGAGCGCCATCAATAAAGTCTTTCATCTCTATCTGAGTCACAGGAATCATTTTCTTTTGACAAGTTTGTCTTAGGTAAGTTCCAGAAATAGGCTGTGAGAAAGAGACTTGCAAGCAGGAAGTTTGTTGGAGAGTGCCTATGGGACAAATACCTCTGGGGTAGTAGAAAGAGGTGGATTGGTCAGAGACAGGAGTTGAGCTTCCATGTAGTTGCAGCAAGGGCCTCAGCCAGTGCCATATAGAGCCTGCTCCACAGAATGTGACCTAGAGCAAAGTGGCTCTCTTCAGCTTAGGGCAATTCCTGGCGAGGGACTCAAGTGCCAGCACTACAAGCAACTGAAATGAATCTCTCATTCTTGCAGTGGGGACCTGAGGGAGGACCATAGCATCCAGTACACAGTGGCAGCTGTTATTTCCCATATGTTTTCTATCACCTCTTTCATCTCCCTTCAGGATGTGTTTCATTAGCCCTATTTTACAGGTTTGCCAAGTCCACACCAGTGGTAGAGTTAAGAATTCAGCCTAATTTAGGTAGGGTGCCGTGGCTCACGTCTGTAATCCCAGCACTTTGGGAGGCCAAGGCAGGAGCGTTACCTAAGGTCAGGAGTTTGAGACCTGCCTGGCCAACATGGTGAAAACCTCTCACCACTAAAAATACAAAAATTAGCGGGGCACCATGGTGTGCACCTGTAATCTCAGCTACTAGGGAGGCTGAGGCAAGAGAATAGCTTGAACCTGGAAGGCGGAGGTTGCAGTGAGCTGAGATCACACCACTGCACTTTAGCCTGGGCTTCAGAGTGAGACTTCGTCTCAAAAACAAAAAAAAAAAAAAAAAAGGAGGGGGAGAATTCAGCCTACATTTGATATTATCTCCTCCCTACCTTCTTGCCAATGTTGCTTTGCAATGAGATAACTCAATTTACATTCCCAAGAATTTATCAGATATCTGTCATGAGCTCAGCCTTGTGTCAAGAACTCCTGGGGACATGTAATTTGTTCCTTGGCTTGACAGGAAACGAGAAGTAGCTGGCAGAACCTTTATATTGGCTGTGCAGATGCTGAGGTTGACCTTTGTCACCTTGTCATCAGGAAGCCACTGCCCTGGAGATTCTTAAGGAAATCATCCAGGGAGGCTAACCAAAGTCTGAGTTAACCAGTCTTGTTTGCAGGTGAATAGAGCAAAGTAGCTTAACATTAGCACTTCTAGAGGTTTTCCTGCTTGACCCTCATGGAACAGGGTTCATATTTTTAAGCTCCAGTTTAGTTTAAGTCAATTCCCTTTTACTAGGCACGTTTGATGTACAAGGCATTGTGCATGTTGCTGTGGGAATTAAGAGCTGAATAAAACAGAGGACCTTCATTCAAGGTGTTTATAACTCAATGTGACTCCTCATCCTGAAGCTCAAAGAAGCCCATCTGCTTAATTTTTTTTTTTTTTACTTTTATCAGGGATAATTTTTGTGGCTAGCTCGGATTATTTTGGAGGGAAGGGAAAAGTGAGGTAAAAGACCTCAGAAAATGGACTCAAAAAAAGCCACCTATGTAAGAAAAGTACAAACAAAATCTCACCTGGTATCTGTTTTATGCTTTGACATATTATTAGCAGGTCCTTCCTCAGGTCCTTCAGCATTCATGGCCTTTGGGGTAAAATAAATTCAGTACAATGTATACAATGTACAGCTTTGAAAAAATTAAAATGGGTTTGAGTCTAGCTCTTAGCTCGAGTGTGATAAATATGTTTAAATTTTCTTCAATTCATTTTAAATTTTATTTTAAGCACCCATTTCATGGGGAGGGGTGGGAACATCAATTATGCCTCAATTAATTTGGGGGTTTTCTTTCTTTCTTTGATACCACTTTATACTAAGGCTTAGGGACATTTGTTCTCACTGTCATCCTTGCTATACAGTATGAAAACTCTCTTTTCATGCCATGCCACACTGACAAGCAAAGAACTCTATTCTGTTTCTTTCAAGCCACTGTGGGACCTAGACATCCCCCCGAGACTAATTATAACACTGTCTTTCCACACTGACTGTGTATCCATTCCCCCTTAGGGTATTCCTCACTCCCTAAGGCTGGGTCTGGTGAGGCAGTGCATGACGAGTGTTCTGTGTCTAGGACCGTCACCATTGGAGCCTCTTTCCTCTGCTTTTCTTTCATTTTCCTAAGCCAGGAAGAGGGATGGCATGAAGAATCTGTGCCCTGCCAGGCCCTTGCATCTTCAATACTCATCATTGCCCCTTGATTCCCCAATGTTCTAGTTTTAGAAGATCGAAGTAGGGCAGGCTGTTTGTTTTTTACCCAAAATTTTCCTCTCATGAGACAAGAGCTCAGAATTGTTTAGATCCTTTAACAGAGGAAGTAAATAAATGGATGAGAAGACTAACAGACTCTATATTTTTTTAACGTAAAAAGATATTATCATTAGTTATTAAACTTTCTTCTCCTTTGTTTTTATCTCCTATCTAGCAATAGGCTCGATGTTTAGAAAAGAAATTAAATTTTTGTAATACATAAGGAATTATGTATACATTTGTGACAGGACACACTAGGTTTGGGGGTGGGGTTAAGGAAGCCCCGTGAATGCCACTTGGAAGCTCTAAAACATGTTTGTAATTTTCTTGACACTTCATCAGTTGAGAAGTGAGGTTCCCCTCCTTTCAATTTTGGCTCACCTAAGTGACTTGCATGTCACCAGTAGCAGAAATGACACTATGCAGCTCCCAAAGCCAGGTCAGAAAAGGTCATAGAGTTTCCATTTGGTTTTCTTGGAACACTAACTTTGGAACCCATAACCAGAATGGCAGAAGTCTTCTATCCTGAGGCTTCCATGCTGTAAGAAGCTACATCTCAAGAAAAAGCAGCCACTTGTAGGTGACAGATCCAGCTGAGGTCCCAGCTGCCAGCATCAACCACCAGGCATAAGTGAAAATACCTCCTGATAATTCCAGCTCCAAATGTCCAGTCACCCCGTCAGCCATCGAGTTGCCTCAGCTGAGCTCCCAGACATTGCAGAGCCCTCTCTGAATTCCTGACCCTCAGAACCTTGAACTTACTGAAATGGTTATTTTACATCCAAGTGTTTTGGGATAGTTTGTTATGGAGCGGTACTTATAGGAATAGTTACCAACTTCCCTTTTCCCTCTTTCTAACTATTGCCTTAGAAATAGGTTAGATGCTTTGGGAAGAAACTGAATTATTACCACACACCAAGAGGACATTTATATCAGGGATCAGCAAACTCTTAGTAGTAGACCTTCAATTAGGATTAAGCAAATACCATGAATGGTACCATGGGTTGAAGACCAACTTAGGAGCTGAAAAGGCAAAAAGAAGGCTTGAATACCTCTGTCACAATTTTCCTCTTTACTATATATCCTGCCAATACTCTCAGTGACTCAAGCATCAATGACCCATCCAACTCTAATCTAAGGCATCTTTACTATCCCAATATTCCACTTTAGTTATCCATATCCTAAAATTGTTATCCAGAATTGGCTCACATCCACCTCTTTCAGTTTTCACATCTACTCGCTTTTCTTTACTTTTTTTCCCCCTTTTGTGGGCCGGGGTGAAGAGGTCTCACTCTGTCATCCAGACTGGAATTCAGTGGCACGATCTCAGCTCACCACAACCTCCACCTCCCAGGTTCAAGTGATTCTCCTCCTTCAGCCTCCCGAGTAGCTGAGATCACAGGTGCGTGCCACTACTGCCCGGCCAATTTTTGTATTTTTAGTAGAGACAGGGTTTCACCATGTTGACCAGGCTGGTCTTGAACTCCTGGCCTCAAATGATCCACCTGCCTCGGCCTCCCAAAGTGCTGGGATTACAGGCGTGAGACACCGCACCCGACCATCTACTTGCCTTTCTACCTTAAAGAACCATCTATTCCTTGCCCTCTATTTGTTTTTCTGTCTGTCCCCTCTTGGCTTAATTTGCATCTCTACACAGCCTGGACTTCATGGTTAATCAGTGCCACAACTCAAGCACCAGCACCATTAATTCTTGCCTTCTTTTATTTCTAAAGCATCTGCCTGGCAAGCCAGGACCCTAGATCAATCCCCCATCTGCCTTCTTACCTCTTACAATTGGGCTACATAAGAAAAACTGCAGAAAATAATCACTATACTATATGAGTTGGTGCCACTATTAATGTAAGATTTTTTTAACTTCATGTAGACGTTGATCTCAGCCAGCGAACACATCTTTACCTGTATCTTTAGTCATGATCCTTTTTCTTCTTCTTAGCAAATATTCCAAAATTCACTCCTTTTCTAAACTCAGCACGTACACTCCCTTGCTCAGCTGTGCTTACTTTCTATATTACCACTAAAATGCACACATCCTCACTTTTATTCCCTTGCTTTAACCTTGCATCTCATCTGCCTCATCCTTCCTTTAGGGATCAGAGAAGGAGTTATCACTGTGTGCATGGGTCAAGTCTCCATCTGTACTCTTAATCCTTCTTCTCATCTCCATTGAGACTAGCACTATATATAATTTCTTTTTCTTCCCTGTCTTAAATCACTTTAATTCTACTGGCTTGTTTCTCTTCCATACTTGTTTATCTTACCCTAAAAAGAAATTATAAACCTCCCCTTGACTCCGGGTCCCTCTGCACAAACACTCCTTGTACTCTCTATTTCTTCCAGATTAAACTTCTTGTGAGTTTTGTACCATCACTATTTCTGTTTCATTTCCCATTCTTCCACGTTCCCATTAACATATAAGCACACTATTTTTCTCCTGTTTTAAAATACAAATAAACTTTTCTTTACACTACTTGCCCGGTAAGCCTGTCCGATTTCTTTATAGCTATTGTGTAAATGGCTATAAAGAAATCTTTGTAGCCATTGTGTAAATGCTATAAAGAAATCGGACAGGCTTACAGGGGAAGTCTAGAGCACCAAAAGGTACTGGCCTTTTGTGTTCCTTGAAAGAGTTGTTTTCAGTCAGGATCTCACCACCACTGTTCCACTGAAACTTTGCCTGTCAGGTCCACTAAATTACTTCCATGTTATTAAGTCTAATTGCAAATTTTTAGGCTACTTCCTGATCTGTTGGTTGCATCTGACACATTGGATCCTTCCCTCTCTCTTTCTATGTGTATTTTGTACAGTCAGGCTCTAGACCACCACACTTTCTTGGTTTTCTTCCTACTTCATTGGCCATTCTTTTCCTATCTTTAATAATGGTTCCTCTTCTCCCTAAACTCTTGGTGATGCAAACTCCAGGCCTCAACCAATGGTCCTGTTCTGACCTACTCTTGCTGTTTTATTATTCTCAGCTAGTTAGAGAGCTTTAAGTTCCCTTTATGATACCAACAACTCTCAAATAGCTCCAGCCAGCTCTATTACCCAAACAGTAGACCTACATAACAACTACCTTCTTGAAATCTGCTTTTGAATATATAAGACTTATCTCAATTTTAATAAGTCCAAAACTCAATCCTGAACTTCTACCTAAAACCTCCATTACTCACAGCCTTTTCCATCTCAGTCGATGCATTCCATTCTTGAAGTTTTCCTGGCAAAGATACTTGGACTAATCATTGACTATTCTCTTTCTGTTATATCCAACATATAATTAATATAGAACTATTGGAACTATTGGCTCTACCTTTAAGATATATTCACAATCCAGCCAATTCTCACTTCACTTCCTCTAGTTCATCTTATTCTGAGCCATCATTATCTTAGTCTGAGCCAACATTATTTTTCACCTAATACTGTTCTAACTGGTTATTCTATGCCTGTCTTTGCCCGCCCTATAGCTTATTCCAAACACAGTGGCCAGACTATTTCATTCCTCTGCTTAAAACCCTGAAATAGTATCCCAGATCCCTGAGAGTAAAAGCTAAAGTCAAGACAAGAGCCTTTAAGTCCCTGCATCATCCTCTCCCATCCGTCTTTCACCTCATCTCTTTTGGTTCCCACCCTTGCCCACTCCACCCTTGCTGTACTGACCTTTTGGTCTTCCTTGAACTTTCCACGCACCTTCTAGGGATTTTGCCCTGATTTTTCCTTAGGCTAGAGATGATGTTATATCAGATGCCCACATAGCTGGCTCTCTAAATCCTTCAGGTCTTTGTCAAAGGTCCTCACCTCAATGTAGCCTGATCTAAGTAACCATACTGTTAAATAAAGTCTCTATTCCCTTTACCTTTCTGGCCGATTTTGAAGCCACCTTATTTTTGCCCCTTAAGTGTTAGAATTTCTCAGGATTTCATATTTCCCTACTTATTTGTCTTCTCTTAACGCAATTTCTGACTCCCAGATGTACATCTCTAGCCTTGACATCTTCCTTGTGTTTTAATTTATGTGCTAAACTTATGGAAAAATCCTGAGGGAGAATTTGCTTTAAACATTCATCCGTCTTTTCCCATCTTTCATACCCATTTTCTGATGTTGGACTACTAACACCCAATAGTCCTCCTCTCAGACAATTTGTGTCTAACTTATCTAGTGAAGATCATTCTCCTTAACACAGAGATTCTTCTGAGATGCACTTAAGACTGTGCATATCAAATGAAAATCCTTGTCTTTGTGGATATTTGGTAGTATATTGAGGCCATAAAAATACTGTAACTTTGACATATATACATAGACCATAACTTATTTTCAGGTACTACTGAAAATGTCATTAAAATGCTATTTATACATTAAAGTTAACACAGAAGACAAATATTATACCCAAGGTTACTCTGAGAAAAAATATTTATTTTCATTTTTTAGGAGTACTTCTCTGAAGAACTTCTTTTCAGAGCACTTCTCTAACAGGCTTATGGTATTATTACTCCTACCTGGAGTAATATGCATTGTAATTTGGGATTCCTGTGGGACAATGTACCTTTGAAACAACAAGAATTAACTCCATGATAAAGAATTTCAGGTACCACAACCACAGATAAGAGATTAAAATTAGAGATTTTTTTTCTTTCCACAAACATAGGACTCAATTCCACCTCTGAGTGTGTATGATTGAGACCCAGCAAAGATAAAATTAGTTAGCAACAAAATAAAGTCTTAGAAAGAATTCTCAATCCCTATACCCTCTTTTCTATTTCATTCACATCCTCCAATATGCAGTCATTCAAATCTGGCTCTTTGGTGTCTTGTGTCTGTCCTCTCCTCTTCAGTTGTTGAGATCTGAACCCAAATGCTCCTAGATCATCCCTGAAACACTGCAATAATCTCTAATGTTTTCCCCGCTTTCTGCCCAATATTATCTGATCTAATCTATTCTCTACATTGACCCCCAAATAATTTTTCTAAAATGTAAATCTTACCATGTCAAACTTCCTTCAAAGTTTTCTCATTATGTGCAGTATTGATCCAAACACTAGTTTCACATGCATTTGCACCATGTCTTGCCTCTGCTGTCTCCTTCACTTCATCTGTCCTTGCTTCTTCATATACCTTCCACTTCAGCCACAATGCCCTGATTCAGAGATCTATGGAGTTGCTGGGCTGCTTCTCATTTGATTGACAATTCTTGTTCTATTCATGCTGCCCAGATGTCCCCGGCTTTCCCCTCTCTCCTATCACATCACTCTCACACATTTTTCATGATTCATATCAAGCATTTCTCCTTTTGCAACACTAACTTCTCACTCTGACTTGCTGTGTACTCTTCCAGAATCTTGTACCTACCTTTATTATAGTATATATTACTCAATTCTACTATTGTACGTGATTCTTATTTTTACCCTCTGGATTGAGAGCTAAATGAATTCAGGGGCTATGATTTTTATCTTCGTCTAAACAGTCTTCACTAGTATAATAGCTTAAAAAATAGAGGGACCATATTTTTTAAGGAAGAAGAGGCAAGAGGGCAGGAAGGAAGCAAGGAAGGGAGAGAGGAAGGAAGGGAAAAAGGGAAGACAGAAGGAAAGGATAAGGAAAAGTGTTTTATTATAGAGGTAATCATGGGGATAACACATTTTTCTCTTCTGAGCTGGGATTTTCCTTCTTCAGATATTTCAGGCTCTTGTCACTTTACTACTTTGGAATGAGGATCTTTATTTGGACACTAGGGCAGCTGCAAAAAATTCTTTGGCTTTCGTGGTTATGGTTATTTCTTTCTAAACGTGTAGGAGAGACTTTAGCTAGCTGCTGCCTGTGGTGTCAGCTGCACTGTTTGAAGTCCCTGGTGAAGAGACAGCTGGATGCCACAGTGGCAATTTGGAGGCCACAAAGGATTGTTAAGTGAACTTGATGTTCTAGTTGGCAAGTTTAACACATACTCTACTCCCACAAAATTGGATAGCATTGTGATCACATCATACCACCAGTCTTGCCACTATTATAGAGGTACTCCTTCTTGGTAAGAAGGCATGTATAGCTTCCTTACAATTACGGTTTCAGCTAGACTAGCTTCCCTTTCTCTTAGGGTTAAAGTTAATTGACCATTGAAGTACTGATATTTTTGAGAAATTCATTTCACTTGGATTTTTTTTCCAGTTTGATATTACTAGCTTCACATCAGCATAAAGAAAGAAGTACTCATTCCTTTAATTCATATTCTTGTTTTTGGAAATATAGTAGGTCTAAAATCACTTCGTTGTCAAAAATATCTTAGTGATATGAAATATGCAGAGATAACACTCATCCTTTTATTTAGAGTGAACCAGCTGAAAGAAATCTTGGACATTGTCCCGTTCAAGCTTCTCATTTTCCTTTCCAGAGAACTGGAAAGCAGAGTGGTTCAGTGACTTGCCCGCAGTTGTACATTAATTCATTAGCAGTAGAGCTTCGATTACATTTCCCAAGCCAGCACTCTTTTCAGTCCATCGTGTTGCAGTCAAAGCTAGTCTAAAGCACTAAATGTATTTTTTTTCAAAATGAAAATACATTCAATTTTTTCATGATCCGATGATGAAAATCATTCATTCTCATTGTAGAAAGATAGTAACATACCTAAAAGAGTGAAGTCAATTTTGAAGATGAATTCTATTAATATAAAACAGGGTTTCAGTCTCAGTCTCGTTCTAGTTAGCTGTATTGGCATTACCTTGTATAGTAGTCTGTTCTCACGCTGCTAATAAAGACATAGCTGAGACTGGGCAACTTATAAACAAAAGAGGTTTAATTGACTCACAGTTCCACGTGGCTGCAGAGGCGTCACAATCATGGCAGAAGGCAGAGGAAGTAAGACATGGCTTACATGGTGACAGGCAAGAGAGCATGTGCAGAAGAACTCCCCTTTATAAAACCATCAGATCTCCTAAGACTTACTCACTATCATGAGAACAGCATGGGAAAGACCCGCCGTGATTCAATTACCTCCCATGGGTTCCCTCCCATGACAGGTGGGAATTATGGGAGCTACAATTCAAGATGAGATTTGGGTGGAGACACAGCCAAACCGTATCACCTTGGGTGAAGGCATAGAAGGATGATGATCAAATATGTAGAAAATATTAAACTGGGAGAGAGTCATATACTCTAAGTGAGGAGTCAAATAATGTTTGATAAGAATCTCCTATGAACTAGATATAAACTAATCACCAAAATAGTTCTATGAGGTAGCTATCCTGTATCAGTCATAGCCCAGGCAGGAAACTAGAACCATATTAGGTATTTTGACAGAAAGGTATTGAGAATTGGTTAATTTGGGATTGGAAGCCCGAAATTGGAGAAAAGAAAAAAAAAAAAGAAAGAAACACTGACATAGTATAAGAAACAGAAGAAACACAAGAAAGAGCTTCCATCCCTCGGCTGGAGGAATAAAAAGAGTTGGGGTTTTCAGAATCTAGAAACTCAAATGAGAGGTTTTGCAGAGCTAGGATGCAGACGTTGGAGGAGAGGAAGCTGGCCGGCTGGTCCTGGTACTCAGGAACATGCAGTAGTCCCTGTGAGCTAAGGACTCTGGCTTCTAAGGAGGGAGTGCCACCTGGCTCATGCTGCTACCTCAAGAGTTTGGAGGAGAGGTTTTGCAGAGTTAGGGCTCAGACCTCAGAACAGGAGGTGCTGTCTAGCTGCTGCTGGTAGCTCTGTGGGGATGCGGTGAGGCCAGTTCTGTCAGTGTCAAAGAAGCTGGAGACTAGAACCAGCTGTTGCTGTTGGGAGAAAGGTTGTGGCTGATGTGATGCTAAACAGGAAGAAGCTCCTTCTCCCCTCCTCCTGCTTTCCTGTTCCCTCTAGTGTCCCTCACTGACAAAACCCAATAAGAGGAAAATAAAGCTTACAGAGTCTCAGCCTCACATCATGATATAAAATACAGATGGGAAAAGTTCTGTCATTCCTTCAGACTTTCAACAAATGTTGATTGAATGCCTACTGTGTGCCAGGAATTATTCTAGGCCCTAGACTGCAATCTCAGGTTCCTCTTCTGTGAAGTGGGGATAATCATGCCTACCTCAGAGAATTAAGATTAAATGAAATAAAGAATTTGAGGACTTTTCACAGTTCTTGTTAATGTTTATCTACTGTGGCAAAATGAAGCATGCCTTCAATTACATCAAATATTGCTAATACTCAGATGAGATTTGGTGTGTTCAGGGTGGTATGGCTGTAGACCATTGCTGACATTCAAAATACAGTAGACTTTTACCTTATTCCATCATGCTGCTTTAAAGTGCTGTGATTTTTGAATTTTATTAAGAGGAGAAGACACTCTCCAGTTTTCCACAGTCTCCACCTTTCCGTACTGCTTACATCTTGATATTTCACGTATTTAAGCCTAGATCTTGAGTGACTAAGATGTGTTCTAGAATGTAATTTTATACTTATTCCTTTCTCTCTTAATTAATTTCATATTTTAGCAACTTTGGTTATCACTTGTTAAAACTACTTACAGATAAAATCCTTCCATTTCCACCTTTATCCTTTTCAACCAGTGAAAAACTAAAGAAATTTCTACTGTCTTTGGTAGAATAAACCAAAACCCTGAGCAAAAATCCTTTAGGCATTATTTTTTGAAAGTTTTGAAGTAAAGAAGCAGGCAAATGATGACTACTGCCTATTTATTTAAAGTGTTTTTAAACATGAATTTTACGTGATTGGATTTGATTATGGTAGTAGCTTTGGGGAATTAAATCCATTTCAAGAATTTTTTTACAAGTGTACTCTCTTTAATCTTTGCCATATTTGTCAATTAGTATTTAAATACCACCTGGCTCAAATACATCAGTTTTATGTCGATTTATTTGGGAGATGATCTTTCTAAATTCTTGGCCACCGAAATCGCGCTAATAAAGAACTGCATAGATTTGTTCTGTTCTTGTATTTTTAAAAGTTTTTTCTGTTAGTTATTTTTATTTAGGAAACATTTTCTATAGCAATGGACCATAGAATAATCAGGTGATACGTGTTTTTCATGGAAAACAAAAATGCTTCCAGATGATGTTAAATATGTAGAAAAGGATGTGTTAGCCAGCCTACACAGACTGTTCTTAAACAGTCAATTCTGGTTTCTGCAAGGCAGTATTGCTGTCTGTTAAAGTTTAAGGGGGATAGACTTACAGAGTATGAAGTGTACTAGTATTGGGAACAGCTGGGACCAACTAGATGCTTTAACATAACAAAGTAGACCTACGTGAGAAGAAGCCTGCTGTAAGGATAGGGTAACCAGTTCATAAATCAGCTTGTGGGAGAATCAGGTGTATACTATAGTTCTCAGAGGCTCATGTCATAGAGGGTCTTTATTTACTTTATACAGGTTTCCACAGTCTTGAGCCTCTTATTGGATACCTGGAACAATCTCTCTTCAACAATGCTACTGGCTACAGTGTACAAAAATAAATTTTCATGGAAACAAAATAAAACCCACATTATCAGGTACTGCAGAAATAGGCAAATCAAATGGTATGAAATGTTGTAAGTGTACGTTAAGTCCCATGCCTTTAGGTTAGCTGGCCTGTCTCCATTCCTTAAAGACTACACCCAGTTTATTAAGAGTGGGGTCCTCAACGATGCATGCCCTTTTCAGCATTGTCTCTATTTTAATGGTTTCTCTCCTTGCAGTTTACTCTGATTCCTGACAGGTTTTGGCTTTCTCAACTCCTCTTTCTTGTTTAAGCCTTCACTCCTTGGACTTAATCCTGGGAATTTCTCTGGCTCCCACCTGTAGCTTCTTTTCTTATAACTTACTCTGCTTTTATTATTATTATTATTCCAAGCACCGAGGAAGTCATTTAGCCCAGCACTGCCCATAGGACTGATGTTCCAAACTAAGGCTCCCATAGTCATATTCCTCCTGGATTAGCTTTGGCCCTAAAAAAATGAATAAAGATGTTTTCATTTCTGTGTTACTTTCAGGCCTTGGATTACACAGGTGCTTACCGTACTTCTCTAAGCCCAAGTTTGTAGAGCCATCTATAGACAATTCCTTTGCACCGCTCCTGCTGGCGAAAATCATCTTGAGTCAGGTTGCTTCATTTAGCCTTCCATAGGTTGCTTCTCTATCTATATATCACTTTGGTGTCTTGGCCTGGGTCACTCTATGAGCACTTTGCATTGTCTACTTGGTGCCCACTGTTGTCTTCAGCTCTCTGCATGCCTCATGTATTATTCTATAGAAATAAATTAGTAACTACATCTTTAACAGACAAGGATTTGAATATTCAGTAAATCTCTTTGCTTTTAGCCACAAAGAGAGGGAGAGGATTCTCCTGAGCAGCTACCCTGCCATTCTGCACCTCCACTTCCTTTATATTAGCCAACCACTTTCAGAAGTGGATTTTTTGCATTCTCAAATAAATATTTCCTACCTTTCCAACGTCAATGGTCATTTTCTCAGGTGACCATCATTAACAGCTTGTTTTCCTAGGTACTAATACAATAGCCTCCCCTATCCATGCAGGGATATGCTCTAAGACCCTTAGTGGATGCTCGAGACTATGGATAGTACCAAACCCATATATACTATGTTTTTTTAGTATACATAATCCCTATAATAAAGCTTAATTTATAAATTAGGCATAATTTGATATTAATAATAATAACTAATAGTAAAATGTAACAATTATAACAATGTACTGTAATAAAAGTTATGTGAATGTGCCCTGTCTCTTTCAAAATATCTTAGTACTGCAGGTAACTGAAACTGTAGAAAGTGAAACCACAGACAAAGGGAACTACCGTAGAATTAATGATTCTTTGATCCAAACTTGTGTACACTTTCATTCACGCTAGAATAGAAATTGAAGAAGAAGAAAGGAAGATGAAAAAAGAAATATCCAGTTCATAATAGGGAAAGTTGGATAGACAGCAACAGTAAGACCAAGGACTCCTGTCCAGTCCTTGGTGAAGTAGCAATCTACATGTAGTCTTATGGTCCAATAAACTTCTCTGTCAAGAGTTTGTTTTGAAAAGATAAGTGATCAAAATTCTGTTCTAACTCACTAGGATGGAAAGAAAAAAGGGTGGAATTATCTACAGTTCATAAGAATTCCCTCTTTAAAAGAGTTTTAACTAGAGCAAGGATTGAACTTTTTCTTTGAAGAGGCCAGGTGGTGAGTAGTTTAGGCTTTGCAGCTGTATAGTTTGGTCCTAACTTCTCACTTTTGTCCTTGAAGCACTAAAGCATCTGTAGACAACATGGAAATGAATGAGGGTGGCTGTGTTCCAATAAGATTTTATTTACAAAATAAGCAATGGGTTGTGATTGACCCATTGAAGGATCTGAGAAAATGTAGTTTCTAACTTGTTCCTGTTTCTTTTAGCCTAACCTCTATCTTAAGTAAAATTTGGACGTAAGCAATCAATTAAGTTGATTTGATTGACTTAATCATTTACTCACATATGTCATGACTCCTTTATGACCCCCATTACATGAAGGCTGAAACTAGATGAAAGAGGTGAAGTATCTGGACTGAGATCTTTCCAAATTCAGTGCTCAGAACTTTTCCAGTTATATCACGATTTCTTTTCTACCGTATAGATTCTTCTATAATTTGCAATTAATTCTTGCAGGTTAAGAAAGCACTTTGTACTCCTCATTTCCAAGGCATGTGGACGAATATGTCCATACAAAAGCATATTCATACCTAGTAAGAAATTATTCTATGAATAATACATATAGGAATGCTTGTTGAATATATTTGGAGGTTTTGCTTTCTGCTTTAGTACAAAATTGTTAAGAATCCAATTTATTTTGCACACAATTTAAGAGGGGAAATTAAATGTATATAATTTTAATAAATTTAATTTGCTCTATAATTTCTTCTGACAACTCATCAGCAACTTTGTTTTCCAAATACCTTGATCTTACTTTTAAAATTAGAGTACACAATTTAAGGCATATATGAGGTAAGCATGGTATAGTTTTCCAAATTGTTACATTTTATGGAATCTTAACACTGTAGACTGCCTGAACCAAACATTCCATACTGAGTTTAAATCTTCTATTTACTTATGGAAGAAAAGGGATAGTAGGCTAGGATTGCTATCAGATTTTTGTCTTCTCATCACATTGTTCCAACTTCTTCTAGCCAAAGTGTCCCCTTTCTTTTAGGAATTTTTCTCCACATTGAGATGTGGCCTGTGTAAGACTGTCAGTTATCGCTTTTAGGCTCCAGCACAGGGATGCCTTGTCCTTTAGGATGGATTAATCATAGCACCCCATCCTGACACAATGATTATCCCAAAGGATAGGCATGGATTCTTTTGTATGTTATTAAGTGACTTCCAGCGGGGGAAATCTTTCTGCTGATATTGCTGCACTGGAGGCTATGGAATTGCATGCTGGTTACCGTTTTCAATGATATTTGAATAAAGCCATGCAGAGACAGAGATCAGATATAATCGAATGAGAGTGAGACAGTTCTGATGAACTGAGTCTCCTGAAACCATGTCCTGATCCCTGAAGCTCTTTGATTCTCTGTGTGCTATTTTTGTATTTTTCCAAGTCATACATGTATCCCCTTGTTAAATTTAAACTTGTTTTAATTAGGTTTTTAGAACTCAAAATTGAGCGTCTTGCCCATCATGGGATGAGATGATTTTTAAGAGGTATGTTGGTAGGAGTGGGTAAGGTTCTCCCTTAGAAAAGACTCTAAGATTCTAGGGCAGGAGCTTTCAATCTTTTCTCTGTTGAACGTACAAATGACAGCTGATGTGTTTTGGTGAGACATAGTCCTATGCACATGTCCAAGTGAATAGTACTTGTTATTCCATTTATTTTTCTCCTATCTTGAAATTCTATTAAAGTGCTGGTGTTCTGGTTATCTACAGTTGCAGAGAAAACCACCCCAAAACTAAGTATCATAAAATAACAAACATCTTGTTAGTGCACATCATGATGTCATGTCCATCTCTGGGACCTCGACTGTAAGGACACAAATGGCTGAGAGTGAGTTGCATGGCTGGAGCCTGGAATAATTTGGCAGCTTCTGCAGTCATGTCTTGCTTGGTAGGTATGGCAGAGTGAATGGACTCTACTGAGACTGTTGACTAGAATGCATACAGTTGGTTACTCCATCATGGTAGTTTCAAGGTAATCTGACTTCTTACACAGCAGTTCAGGGCTTGCACAGAAACTGTTCCAGTGAGCTAGGAGGAAGCCGCATGACCTTTTAAGACCTAGATTTGGAAGTCACGTAAAAACTTTTCTGCCACATTCCATTGGTGGATGCAATTAAAA
The DNA here is from genome assembly GCF_009828535.3 of Hylobates moloch. NCBI lineage: Eukaryota > Metazoa > Chordata > Mammalia > Primates > Hylobatidae > Hylobates > Hylobates moloch. The sequence goes on from NW_026652284.1 coordinate 101,433,485, forward strand.
GCCCACTCAGAAAGCAAGCAGGGACTTTGGGGGCTCAGGGGGAATGCATGGGAAGGGGGTGAGGGATAAAAGACTACACCCCCAGTAGTTGGGTCCAGTGTATACTATTCGGATGATGGGTGCACCAAAATCTCACAAATCACCACTAAAGAACCTATTCAAGTAATCAAACACCACCTGTTCCCCAAAAACCTATGGAAATAAAAATTTGAAAAAAAAAGAAGACAAGAGATTGCTTGTGAAGATGTGAAACAAAACGGAACCCTGCACACTGTTGATGGGAATGTAAATTAGTATAGGCATTATAGAAAACAGTATGGAAGTTCCTTGGAAAATTAGAAATAGAACTACCATGTGATCCAGCAATCTCACAACTGGGAATATATCCAAAGGAAGTAAAATCAGTATATCACACAGCTGTCTGACTCCCATGTTCATTGCAGCATTATTTTTAATGCCCAAGAAAAAGAATCAGCCTAGATGACCATCAACAGATGAATGGATGGAGAAAATGTGTCGTATATCTGCAATGGAATACTATTTAGCCTTTTAAAAGAAGCAAATCCTGTCATTTGTGAAAACATGGATGAAGCTGGAAGATATTATGTTAAGTGAAATAAGCCAAGCAAAGAAAGACAAATGCAGCATGATCTCACACATAGGGAGTGTAAAAACGTCAAACCCATAGAAACAAAGAGTGAAATGGTGGTTACGGGAGGCCAGGAGGTTGGGGAGATATTGGTCAAAGGACACAAAATTTCATTTAGGAGGAATAAGTTGAGATCTATCGGGTATCATGGTGATTACAGTTAATGATATGTATTTGAAAATTGCTAAAGGAGTAGATTTTAATTGTTCCTTTACTTGTCACTCAAGTCACATCACAATTGAATAAATTGCAGCAACTTTACATTAGAAAAATAAGAAAGGAAGGAGGCATGGCATATTCTTAACTTCTCAACAGGAGGAGATCAAAGATTTGAAGGTGTTTTAAAATTTCCCCAGCTAGTGAATATAAAAGGCACTTTATAGGAATGAACGTGAAGTCATTCTAAAATACATGTGTATTTAATCAAAGGTAGCGTTAGTAATGAGATAAGCGTATATTATACATTTGTAACATACTGGAATATTTGGATTACAGAATTCCTGCACTGGGAGTGTGATTTAGGGTACTGTCTATGCAGATAGGGTACGAGTGGGAGAAAAAGACTAAAGTGGAAGAATCAAGAGGGGTTAGTTGAATGAGAGGTTGGTGAATGTTAAAGTCAAGATTGGCAGGCATCCTAAGTATTTTTTGGACTTGTTTCTGGTAATAGGACTCAGCTTCCTTCATCCTTGATTCATTTAGTCACGGCTGGAACAAATGATGACAGGTCCACGGGCAGAAAGCACCGGCATGTGCCCTAACCAGCTAGAGATGGTCTGCGATTCTCCAGGCAAGGTCAGGCAAGATGCCGTGAAAAATAAATGAGAGAAGTGGTAGAAAGCTTTATTTACTCTAATCATCCTTCTATAAACCTGGCATAGGTTGCTTGATTCACTCCTGTATACTGAATAACTCACTACTTTCTGTAAACTCTTTGGGGAAAAGAGCTTTTATGTCATATCCATGCTACAGTCAGTTTCTCCACTGTCACCTTCTTGCTACTTATCACTATCCACTCATCTCAGGCCTTTACATGCATTGTGAAAGGCACTGTTTTGTTTGTTTGTGTGTTTGAGGTGCAACTTTACCAATGTACTGCCCTCCCACAAAAAGAAATGTAGGAGTAGTTGCATCACCGTCATTTAAATTGGTTAAGAATGAAGACTCAGATTCAAATCCCAGACCCAACTTTTACTAGCTATGTAACTATGGCCAAGTTATGTACTCTCTTTGCATCTCAGCTTCCACATCTAAAAATGTACATTTTTAAATTACTTATCTACTATGTTTTCTGTGAGAGTTAAGGAGGATAGATAGATGATTGATAGATAGATAGATAGATAGATAGATAGATAGATAGATAGATAGAGACAGTGCTCAGCACAATATAAGTACTCAGTAAGTATTAGTAGTGCTTGACCTGTTTCATGTGTGGCAGGGCTTGAGAGCATGTCTGATATAAAGTTCTTATGTGTATCAGACTCTCTTTTTCTTTTCTTTTCTTTTTTTTTTTTAAGACAGGGTCCCCCACTGTACCCCCAGGCTGGAATGCAGTGGCATGATCGTGGCTCACTGCAGCCTTGAACTCCTGGGCTCAAGTGATCCCTGCCTCAGCTTCCTGAGTAGCTGGTGGGACTACAGGTGTGTACCACGTCTGGCCAATTTTTTAAATTTTTAGTAGAGATGAGGTCTCATTATGTTTCCTAGGCTGGTCTTGAGTTCCTGAGCTCAAGCAATCCTCCCATCTCAGCATCCCAAAATGCTGGGATAACATGAACCGCTAATCCCTGTGTGATACATCACAAGATGTATCCAATTTCTTGTGAATTTGAGGATCGCATGAGGGATTTATAAAATAGAAGAAAAAAATCACTTTAATGTCAATGCCGTGTATTATTCCTTCGAAAGTCCCAGAATTCCATTCCGTCTTTGGGAGTCATTGCTGGCTGTTATTGTCCCAGGATTACTCATCTCACATTTCACTCTTTTCTCAATTATCAGATCAGTGACCCCAAGTTCATTACTTCTCCACTGTTTTGTTTTGTTTTGTTTTGAGATGGACTCTTGCTCTGTCGCCCGAGCTGGGGTACAATGGCACAATCTCGGCTCACTGTAACCTCTGCCTCCCGTGTTCAAGCAATTCTCCTGCCTCAGCCTCCCGAGTAGCTGGGATATCAGGCGCACGCTCCCAAGCCTGGCTAATTTTTTGTATTTTCATAGACACGGGGTTTCACCATGTTGCCCAGGCTGGTCTTAAACTCCTGAGCTGAGGCAATCCGCCCGCCTTGGCCTCCCGAAGTGCTGGGATTACAGGCATGAGCCACTGCGCCCGGCCCTGCTTCTTCACTTTCAATGCAGAGAAGACAAAAAAACCAATTACTATTGGAAGACTCTCTCTCCACCTAAGAAAACACCTATTATCTTCATTAGCTAAAGAAGTTTTGCTTCTGTGTCTTTCAACTGCATATTAGACATCCATAACCCAAAGACCCACTGATGCATTTTCCCAAACCAAACAGGCAGTTTCTACTTGTAGTGAATGCTGACACTACCCTTGATCATAGAAATGGTGGAAGTTTCACACTACATTTCTTTGCTCTTTTATCTCTCGAGAAATTGGAAAATATTTAAAAAGGAACAAACAAAAATATTTTTATTATTAAAATTATACTTCCAAAACTGTTAGGGAAAAATAATACGTTTCTGACCTTGAAAGATTATTAGGAGCTTTACAGTTTGAGAGTCCAAATTTGAATGCTGGCCCACTTACACGTGAGGAACGTGTTTTGGAACAAATCCTTTTCTTCCGTGCCTCAGTTTTAACTTCTGGGGATATAATTCTGACTTACTGGGCTTTTTGATAATTAAGCAATATCATATATATAAGTAACTGGCGTGTAATGGATGCTCATATTAGTCTTTCTTTCCCACTGAAAGGCAGAATTAGTTTTTGTTTTTTTGCTCCTTAAATCTACTTGTTAGTGGGATCATACTTGGGTGTGTCTCAAATTTAAATTACATTTACTATTGATATGATTGTGCTCAGTTGATGTAATGATTGCTCATTTTAATAAGAACATATTAAAAAGAGCAATACATCAGGGGAGCAGACCAAGAATCATTGAAATAAGACGTCTGAGTATTTGACATAGAATTTTAAGATTAAAGCAATAAGGACATTCAAGCATATTTTTATACTCTTAAAAACTCTTTATCAATAGGTTTCTGTTCTTTATTATTATTTATTTTTATTTTTTTATTATACTTTAGGTTTTAGGGTACATGTGCACAATGTGCAGGTTTGTTACATATGTATCCATGTGCCATGTTGATTTCCTGCACCCATTAACTCATCATTTAGCATTAGGTATATCTCCTAATGCTGTCCCTCCCCCCTCCCCCAACCCCACAACAGTCCCCGGAGTGTGATGTTCCCCTTCCTGTGTCCATGAGTTCTCATTGTTCAATTCCCACCTATGAGTGGGAACATGCGGTGTTTGGTTTTTTGTCCTTGTGATAGTTTACTGAGAATGATGGTTTCCAGTTTCATCCATGTCCCTACAAAGGACATGAACTCATCATTTTTTCTGGCTGCATAGTATTCCATGGTGTATATGTGCCACATTTTCTTAATCCAGTCTATCGTTGTTGGACATTTGGGTTGGTTCCAAGTCTTTGCTATTGTGAATAGTGCCGCAATAAACATACGTGTGCATGTGTCTTTATAGCAGCATGATTTATAGTCCTTTGAGTATATACCCAGTAATGGGATGGCTGGGTCAAATGGTATTTCTAGTTCTAGATCCCTGAGGAATCGCCACACTGACTTCCACAATGGTTGAACTAGTTTAGAGTCCCACCAACAGTGTAAAAGTGTTCCTATTTCTTTTTTTTTTTTTTTTTTTTTTTTGAGACGGAGTCTCGCTCTGTCGCCCAGGCTGGAGTACAGTGGCGCAATCTCGGCTCACTGCAAGCTCCGCCTCCCGGGTTCACGCCATTCTCCTGCCTCAGCCTCTCCGAGTAGCTGGGACTACAGGCGCCCGCCACCACGCCCGGCTAATTTTTTGTATTTTTAGTAGAGACGGGGTTTCACCGTGGTCTCGATCTCCTGACCTCGTGATCCGCCCCCCTCGGCCTCCCAAAGTGCTGGGATTACAAGCGTGAGCCACCGCACCCGGCCAAAAGTGTTCCTATTTCTCCACATCCTCTCCAGCACCTGTTGTTTCCCGATTTTTTAATGATGGCTATTCTAACTGGTGTGAGATGGTATCTCACTGTGGTTTTGATTTGCATTTCCCTGATGGCTAGTGATGATGAGCATTTCTTCATGTGTTTTTTGGCTGCATAAATGTCTTCTTTTGAGAAGTGTCTGTTCATGTCCTTTGCCCACTTTTTGATGGGGTTGTTTGTTTTTTTCTTGTAAATTTGTTTGAGTTCATTGTAGATTCTGGATATTAGCCCTTTGTCAGATGAGTAGGTTGCAAAAATTTTCTCCCATTCTGTAGGTTTCCTGTTCACTCTGATGGTAGTTTCTTTTGCTGTGCAGAGGCTCTTTAATTTAATTAGGTCCCATTTGTCAATTTTGGCTTTTGTTGCCATTGCTTTTGGTGTTTTAGACATGAAGTCCTTGCCCACACCTATGTCCTGAATGGTATTGCCTAGGTTTTCTTGTAGGATTTTAATGGTTTTAGGTCTAACATTTAAGTCTTTAATCCATCTTGAATTAATTTTTGTATAAGGTGTAAGGAAGGGATCCAGTTTCAGCTTTCTACATATGGCTAGCCAGTTTTCCCAGCACCATTTATTAAATAGGGAATCCTTTCCCCATTTCTTGTTTTTGTTAGGTTTGTCAAAGATCAGATAGTTGTAGATATGTGGCATCATTTCTGAGGGCTCTGTTCTGTTCCATTGATCTATGTCTCTGTTGTGGTACCAGTACCATGCTGTTTTGGTTACTGTAGCCTTATAGTATAGTTTAATGTCAGGTAGCGTGATGCCTCCAGCTTTGTTCTTTTGGCTTAGGATTGACTTGGCGATGTGGGCTCTTTTTTGGTTCCATATGAACTTTAAAGTAGTTTTTTCCAATTCTGTGAAGAAAGTCATTGGTAGCTTGATGGGGATGGCATTGAATCTATAAATTACCTTGGGCAGTATGGCCATTTTCACGATATTGATTCTTCCAACCCATGAGCATGGAATCTTCTTCCATTTGTTTGTATCCTCTTTTATTTCATTGAGCAGTGGTTTGTAGTTCTCCTTGAAGAGGTCCTTCACATCCCTTGTAAGTTGGATTCCTAGGTATTTTATTCTCTTTGAAGCAATTGTGAATGGGAGTTCACTCATGATTTGGCTCTCTGTTTGTCTATGATTGGTGTATAAGAATGCTTGTGATTTTTGTACATTGATTTTGTATCCTGAGACTTTGCTGAAGTTGCTAATCAGTTTAAGGAGATTTGGGGCTGAGACAATGGGGTTTTCTAGATATACAATCATGTAATCTGCAAACAGGGACAATTTGACTTCCTCTTTTCCTAATTGAATACCCTTTATTTCCTTCTCTTGCCTGATTGCTCTGGCCAGAACTTCCAGCACTATGTTGAATAGGAGTGGTGAGAGAGGGCATCCCTGTCTTGTGCCAGTTTTCAGAGGGAATGCTTCCAGTTTTTGCCCATTCAGTATGATATTGGCTGTGGGTTTGTTGTAGATAGCTCTTATTATTTTGAGATACGTCCCATCAATACCTAATTTATTGAGAGTTTTTAGCGTGAAGAGTTGTTGAATTTTGTCAAAGGCCTTTTCTGCATCTATTGAGATAATCATGTGGTTTTTGTCTTTGGTTCTGTTTATATGCCGGATTACATTTAATGATTTGCATATGTTGAACCAGCCTTGCATCCCAGGGATGAAGCCCACTTGATCATGGTGGATAAGCTTTTTGATGTGCTGCTGGATTCGGTTTGCCAGTGTTTTATTGAGGATTTTTGCATCAGTGTTCATCAAGGATATTGGTCTGAAATTCTCTTTTTTGGTTATGTCTCTGCCAGGCTTTGTTATCAGGACGATGCTGGCTTCATAAAATGTGTTAGGGAGGATTCCCTCTTTTTCTATCGATTGGAACAGTTTCAGAAGGAATGGTACCAGTTCCTCCTTGTACCTCTAGTAGAATTCGGCTGTGAATCCATCAGGTCCTGGACTCTTTTTGGTTGGTAAGCTATTGATTATTGCCACAATTTCAGAACCTGTTATTGGTCTATTCAGAGATTCAACTTCTTCCTGGTTTAGTCTTGGGAGGGTGTATTTGTCGAGGAATTTATCCATTTCTTCTAGATTTTCTAGTTTATTTGCATAGAGGTGTTTGTAGTATTCTCTGATGGTAGATTGTATTTCTGTGGGATCGGTGGTGATATCCCCTTTTTCATTTTTTATTGCATCTATTTGATTCTTCTTCTCTTCTTTATTAGTCTTGCTAGCGGTCTATCAATTTTGTTGATCTTTTCAGAAAAACAGCTCCTGGATTCATTAATTTTTTGAAGGGTTTTTGTGTCTCTATTTCCTTCAGTTCTGCCCTGATTTTAGTTATTTCTAGCCTTAATGATGTCTCACCATCTTGCCCAGGCTGGTCTTGAACTCCTAGGCTTAAGTGATCCTCCATCCTCAGCATCCCAAAGTGCTAGGATTACAGGTATGAACTACTGCACCAGGTCAGTTACTATTCTTTGATCTCAGTAAAATTTAGAGGAAACATTCCATATTGTAAGTAATGATCACTGACTAGAGTATTCAGTAGAAATTCCATTTGCACACCTTTAATTTACTTCTCTCAGTATCCAAAAATTTTCTTTAATTCTAGGAGTGTGGAATTTAGTAAAGGTCTTGGAGATTCTAAATGGTTATTGAATAAATTAATTTAATTTGTTTAGATACATTCATAGAGCCCCTTCAATATTAGAGCACAGTGAATAAGAGCAGAATGAAGCTCTCGGAAAAATAAGAATTGCATTGGAATCCCACCTCCACCACTCACAGGCTGTGTAACAGTGAGCCTCAAACTTTAGTTTCTATGTCTAGCAATTGGAGACTGCAGTAGTGCCTACTTATAGTTAGAATCCTGTGAGATCATGCACTAAGCACAGAGCTTAGGGTCAATAAGTGGGCTCCTTCTTTTTCTCCTCTTTCTTCTTCTTCAATCAACTGTCTAAATCGCATCAAAATCATTATTTTGGTCATATATAATAGATCCTTTATGTTTTTGATGGTTTGATTTCAGGTTATCTTTCTTGAAGGAGGTTGATCTGGCCTAAGTATGGTATGCCAGGAAGGAGCAATAGGGCTACAGAGTTTTAGGCAAGGAGTATATAATTTCTTGTGCTCAATGGTCAATTTCTCTGTTAAAATGTGAAATTCTGCCATTCCTTTAAGGAAGGTGGTAATATCATGTTGCTTTGATTTTAATGAGATTTGTTCAGAAGGTAGAAGCCTTTGAGGGCTCCTTTATGAAACACCAACCCCAGCTGTTTTACATTCTGCAGGTGTTATGTAAATGTCAAATATTAATGTTTTACTATCTAGTAAAAGAGATGAAATAAGATTTTTGTTGCTGCTTGTTTCATAGGCTGCAAATAAGACTGGGTCATTGTCCTTTTGATTATTCAGCTGCAAAGTTTCTTTGCCTTCAAAAAGTACAGTAAAATAAATGCCGAGAATGCTTCTGAATTAATAAGAAGAACTATATAGGTAACATTTAGAGAATACTTAAGTATGGGGGCTGTACTAAGCCCTCTTCATGTATTGTCTCTCCCAATCTTCACAAAACTGTCTGAAATGAGCAAGAGTCTTAGCTTCACATGGCAGACAAGCTGATATTTTTAAACATTAAAGAACTTATTCAAGAATACAAAGCCGGTAAGTGGCTGAGTAGAGAACTGAATCCAAGTTGATTTGATACCAAAGTCTATGCTGGCGAATGCAAGACTCATAGGGAATGATAGCACTTGTGAAGAGCTGGAGAGGTTCTGCCCATTCAAAGGGAGCAGCTGCTGCTTGGCTACAGTAAGTATTGTCACACAAGAATGAAGAACCAATGTTGCCAGAAATTCTGAATTTTTAAAGAAGGAAATATTGTAAATCATACATCTGATAGACAAATGGGCAAAGACCCTGAATAGCCACTTCCCCAAAAAAAGGAAAACATATGCTGAGGCAGGAGAATCACTTGAACCCGGGAAGCGGAGGCTACAGTGAGCCGAGATCACGCCACTGCACTCCAGCCTAGGTGACAGAGAGAGACTCTGTCTCAAAAAAAAAAAAAAAAAAAAAAGACATACATATGGCCAACAGAGATATGAAGAAATGCTCAACATTATAATGAGAGAAATGCAAATTAAAACCACAATGAGATATCACCTCACACTTGTTAGAATGGCTCTTATCAAAAAGATGAAAGTATTGAAGAGAATGCGGAGAAATGGAAACACTGTTTGGTGGAAATGTAAATTAGTATAGAATTTCATTAAAAAATAAAAATAGAACTGGTATATGATCCAACAATCCCATTACTGGGGTATACATTCAAAAGAAATGAAATCAGTATGTCAAAGAGATACGTGCACTCTCACGTTCATGGCAGCCTGTCCTGTTCATGACAAGATATGGAATCACACTAAGTGTCTATCAACGGATGAATGAATAAAGAAAATGTGGTGTACATACACAATGGAATATTATTCAGCCTCATAAAAAAGGAAATCCTATCATTTGTGTCATGAATGAGCCTAGGGAACATTTTGTTAAGTGAAATAAATGAGGCACCAAAAGACAAATACTACAGGACCTCACTTGCATGTGGAATCTAAAAAGGCTAGATTTTTTAGATTCATGGAAGAAGAGAGCAGAAGGGTAGTTTCCAGAGGCTGGGGCAGAGGAATGCAAGAGAGATGCAAGAACTGGGGAGATGATGGTTCAGTTAGATAAGAGGAATAAAGTCAAGAGAGGTATTTTACAACATGATGACTGTTGTTAATAACAATGTATTATATTCTTGAAAATTGATTGTAAGTGTTCTCACTACGAAACAATGATCCATATGTAAAGTACTGCATATGTTACTACTAGCTTGATTTAGCCATTGCACAATATAAACATATTTCAAATAACATGTTGTACACTATGTATATGTATTATACTTTTGCCAATTAAAGAAATAAAAAAGAAATAAAATGACAAAAATCTAGGTTGTCATGTACTCTGTTCTGATTTTTAAATGTTGATAATTTATACAATATTTTAAATCATACTAACACCTCAAAATATTTTAGAAATGATCAGGTCTAAGAGGCTGTCAGTTTGCTTTTCTGAACTTGAGTATAAGAAACTGAAGTCAACTGGGTCTAGAATGTGGAAGACACTGAATGACAAGCTAAAGACGGTTCTATTAGAGATGCAAAAGTAATTGCGGTTTTTGCCATTACTTTCAATGACAAAAACTGCAATTACTTTTGCACCAACCTAATTGTTAGACAAAGAGGAGCAATTGAAGGCTTTTCAGCAGTGGTATGCAGACTGCTGTGCTGTAGAAGGACCAGTTTGGCAGAAGTCCACAGATGGTTTGGGAATGAGAGAAACAGCAGGCAAGATGGCCAGGTTGACAGCAGTTACATTCACTAAGATAGCTGAATGTCATTGAAACACAAAGAGCTGATTTGTACAACTAACAGCTACTTATCACTATTGTCAACTATTTAATCCTACTTTTCAGAGTATATCAGTAAAAGAAAAACTTATCCGAGTACAAGGGCAGCCTTTGCAGTATCCTTCCTAAACTTTATCAAATGATAGCTTGTAAATGAACATGGATGCTGTTGATCTACAACATCCTATGGTGCGTTCTCTGCCTCCTAATCTTCCTCTGGCCTGATGTATCTTCACAGTTAGACGTTGCTCTCAAGCCATATCTTGGCACTGCTGCCTTAGACAGATTAAAAATTGCTAAGGGAGAGTTTCTTTTCCTCTACTTAGAACTCTGTATAGAAAACTAACGTTAAAGAAAGATGAAAAAGATTGCCCATGACAAAGTATCCCATTTAGGGAATGAGATGAGATTTTAAAGTTAAACCCAGAAAATCTAAGTGTTTCTTTAAAATGAAACATGTCAGATTAATTTATACAGTGAAGACATATTTTATTGTGTGCCTATATTATGCCAGGAACTGTGAGAAATTCAAATACAATTAAGACAAAAACCTGCCTCTCAAGGAGTGTATAGTTCAATTATGTGTTTGTTTATTGTTGAAGTTATGTAGGAGAATAAAGAAATGCAATACAAAGTAAGAAGTGATAAATTTTGTAATGGAAACTAGATAAAATTCTACATCCCTCACTGAAAGGAGACATTAAATCTATTTAGCGGAATTCAAAAAAGCTTTAAAGAAGAGATGTTGGAAATACGCTTTGAAAGACGAATAGGATTTATGCATTATGAGAAAATGAGAGTAACGGCAGTGTTCTCAATAGAGGGAGTAACATAGAAATAAGGTCAGCAGAGGGAGTGTTTAGGAGATGTTCAGCTTGTCAGGAGCATAAGGTAAATAATAGTATTGGAAAATAAGATTGAAAAGACAAGTTGGAGCTCTAAAACTCAGTCAGGTTTTCAATTTTATAGGCATGGGGAAACCCTTGAATTATTCTGTTTGGAAGGGTGATATAATGGAAGCTGGACTTTGAGAATATTAACCTCACACCAATCCTAGCATGGTATCTCAAAGTGTGGTGTAAGCGTCACTGGCAGCCAGCACAATGATTTCAGATGGTTCATAAAGGAATATTTGTTTAATAGTTCCATATCAATTTTCACGTGTTCAATTCACAGTTATTAGGGTATTTATATATAAAAATTAGAATTGAGAAAGGATGAAATTTCAACAATTGGAATGTGAAGGATCCTGACAGTCAAACCCTCACTGAATCACTCCTATTTGTGTCCCTTTACCTGGAAAGACAGTTTTTTTTTTTTCTTGCAAGGAAAAACTGCTTTCTCTCATGCCCATTCCTTATTGTTGCTTGACCTGCAATAAGAATCCCAGTATCTTCTACTTATCAGGTTCTAAGCTAGATGCTGGGGTGAGAAAAACCAGGGATGCATTTTGGAACTTTCAGTCTACTGGGGAAGACATGCATTTAACGAAGAAATGCAAAAGACATGGAGAATTGCCACGGTGTCTAGCATACAAAGGAGTAGCACAAAGTGATTTGAAATATAGGGCTTGTCTTAGTCACAGAGACAGATAATTCTTCCTTGAGGTAGTAATTTTTGAACTGAAGTCTGAAATCTTAAGGTTGAGCAGAATTGTGGAAAGGGCATGTTGTAGGGAAAGAATCCTGTAAAAGCTTTGATGCAGAAAAATCAGAATAATGAAAAACTAAAAGGTTATAGCTGGAGTGAAACATGCAAGAGATTATGTTGGGAAGGCAAAAGAGATAGATTGGTAGAGCGTGCCCTCTCAGGTTTTAAAAACAGTGCTCAAGAGTTTTTCAGTCCTCATTTAAAAGATCACATTTGCTTGATTTCAATTTTCAAAATTTAATAGCAATATATTATTTAATTCTTTATTGTTTGATTTACATCTATGGTTTATTCTTCACAATAGTAAAAAAATTAAACAAATTAATGACATTCAAACTATGAATCTATGTAAGTAAAAATATGGATGTTTCTAAGTTCATGCAGGTGACAGGAATGACTGATATTTGGGAAACATGAAACTGATTTACCTGTTTTGTCAAATGATGACACATTACAACTGTAGTACCCAAAGTCTGGAGAATATGTCTTACCAGGCCAGTCTTAATAATGGAGACTGTTTAGTCTAGCAAGACTATTACGGGCTCTTACAAATGATGTTATTTGCCCTTTGGCAAAATGATCTCATATATCAGACACTTGTGTTCCAAGTACAATGGTTTATCTTATTTTATTTCAGACACAATAGCCTAGATTCACCATGGGTGGTCATCACTATCTCTGCTCTTCCACAAATACGAACTTTGGTCACTGCTACACATGAAACAAGATATGAGATCAGGGACCAGAACAACAGTGTTTCAGACATCATTATATTGATAGAAATCATATCCCATACTAAGAAATTTTGATGTTTACATTGGCAGCTCAGAAACTTCCCCTGAAGACAAGGCTTTGCTATGACAAAGAATTCTATGAAAACGTTTACTTGTTAGTGTATGGAATATTGGAGTTTGAGAAAAACTTGAGGTTTGTTTAATCTCAACTCATTCAACTTACGAAGGAAACACCTGAGACCCAGGGAAATGACTTAGGGGAATGATTTACGCAAAGTCACATAGATAGCTCCTGTCTTGCATGCTTCCGGCGCATACCATGTCAGGTAAGAAGAAACTCACAGAACCTAAGAAGGAGGATTAAACTGTGTGTTATGATAAGACTTGGATGGAACCGTCATCATCAGCCTTTCTCTGCTCACTGGATTCTGTGCTCCTTAGTTCAAACACAATCAGAGTACTTGGTCCATTCTTAATACTGTTAAAACACTGGAACAACTGCCTATCTCCAAAATAAGTGAGTGAAAATGAGAATACACAGAAGCTAAATAAAGGTTTACTTTTCTTCTGTTCTTGAATCATGTACACATTTGGCTATCTCCAGCACCCACCTGACGCTGTCTGAGCCACATTTCACCTTAGAAAAGGGTGACCTGTAGCAAGCCATCTGGCTGTGCTGAGAGCTTTGAGCTTTAAGAAATTATATTCAGCTTCAGGAAGAAACTGTATTTGCTTCCCAAGATGCAAATGATGTGGTCATTTAGGCTAAAGAGCAAAATATTTCCTGTTTTTTAAAAAGTGGAGCAGAAAAGAGGGTTCTTTGAGATTTTTTTCTCCATAAAAAATTTAGATCGTTTATTGCTTGAATTATGATACAGACACAACCAGATTCCTGTGGCAGGAAGGGACTAGCAATTGGTTTTTTCCATGAGCAGTCTTTTGTCCTGGGACAGAGAGAGCAGTAGCCTTATCACAGTGTCAATTATTTAATTCTTCTATTTTGGGATCCTTTTTCTTAAGCAGGAAATTTCTGAGTCATGATTGCACTCCAATATAGTATATTACCAGAAAAAGACACACTAGTTAAGTGTAATAATAGTAAAGAAACATTTCTTTGTAACATCTTGAAATACAATTAATGAAGCAGATAATTGGTCATATTTAAAAAGATTAACTGAAGAAATCCTTGTATTTTCCCTTAATTCATAATATTTCCTACTGCATTAAAAAGAGACTTTAATATTCAAATTATCTGTTTACAGCCAACCCTGCATCCAAGAAGACTTAACAATAGGGAGATTTCTATCCTTTTCCATTTGGACAAAACAAAAGCATACTAAATTTTCCCCAAGTCTCTTCATTTCACCATGTCTGCGAGCCATCGGTGTAAAAACAATCCAATTTTTTTGGCAGGCTCAAACAAGGAGCATGCCTATCCACCTCTTCTTCCTGACTCCACATGCAGGAGTAAATACACATTTTATGACACAACTTTGCTCGTGTTCTGGCAACTGCTTAAAAAGGGATGGCATTAAGATTACATTGACTGCTGACATTTTTGAAGCTCATTCGCTCCAGCTGTTTGGAATCTAGCATAAGGTTAGTGCTATTTTCAAGGGTTACAGTGATGAACATGGGCTTTGGCACCAGGCACACGTGGTTCCAAATGGTGATTGCCCCACTTATTAGCTGTGTGATCATAGGGAACACACTTAACATCTCTGAGCCTCTGAGAGTTTTTCATTCATAAAAATACAAATAATTGCTCCCTTGCAGCGTTTTTCTGAAATTCAAATGGGCTGAAATAATGAATGAATATCTAGTAATGTTTGGGAACATCGTAAGTGTGTAACAATTGATAGTCACTATTTAAATTTTTAAATGTTTCCCCAAATTCCAAGTTTTCCATTCTTGATAACAATAATTTAGTTCTGTATTCTCAACAGCACCTAACAAAGTACTTTTTACACAAAATTGTGCTCAATAAGCATTGGTTGCATTGATTTCAATTCCCAAGTCTGAATGAGCAATAAAACTGACACGCACAGTGTCTGCCAGGAAATGCACTGGCAAGACTCAGATTGCTCACATGTGTTATGGTCACAGATGTTGGAACTGGTCTAAGAGGAGAGAAAGCCAGGCCTGTAAAACACTTTGGAAGCTGCCTAGCGCTCAGCTTCGCTCATCTTGCAGAAAAGCACAGGACAGGAGACTCTTTTTGAACTGTTCAGTAGCCTTCATTAAAACTGGGGTCCAGAGAGGCTAGTCAAGAGTCCGTTCCATAGAGTGACTTGGTCTTGTAAGTCAAATTTATTTCTCATCATAAGTAAAGTAAAGAAGGCAGAGTCAAACAAGGCACTCTCTTTCAATGAAATGATAATCAATATAAAGTGTTACTATACATAGATGAAAATGATTCATATTTTAAAAACCAGAAACAAATGGCACTCTCAAAATGGGTTATTTTAAGAAAGTTTAATAGGATGTAGGCAAACCACAAGTGGATGGCATAGTTTCCCTGGGAGAGTAATATCCAAAGTGCTATTATCACCTTAAACTAGTGATGACAGGAACCCAGGATGATATTAGTGTAGACGGCTGCCTTGGCTGGAGCTATGACTTTAGGTTGAGGAATACAGTCAACCCCTCAGCAACCATTCAGGATGATGGTGCAGTCAAGGTGAAACACCTAATCTCACTTTCCTTCCTCCAAGCTCCTGCTAGTGTTCCCATCTTAAGCCAAAGGCAGATACCCATTGATGTAATTTACACATAGGCATAGGGTAGGGAGGAGAAAATGGGTTATAGGTTTGGAAGGCTAATCATTTAAATCATCTTTCACAGTGGCTCTACTACAACTGAATATGGAGTGACTTTGGGGTTACCAGCTCTCCTGTAAAGTGACAATGCACTTAGTAGTAGTTCTGGTATGTTTTCTTTTTTTGCCTCCTATTTAGAGGTATATACTACTAGTCCAGAGATTCAAAATAGTGACAAGTTGCTTTTCCTTGTACTTCCCTGGCTCCTTCCCATTATCAACACCATACTCGTGTCCTATACTTCCAAATGTACATTTCCAATAATTACTACCCATGCTCAGTTGACCAAGCAGGAATCCCTCGCTGATTTAAGTTACCATCATTTCCATATTTGTGGACCCAGGGTAAATGCCACCTGTCCATGCATCCGTTTTACCCAGGGGTGTGAGTTGGGATAAACAGAAATGACCATTAAATAAGAAATTAATTTGGCAAATGGATAGAATGTGATTTAATAGCATGGTCAATCTTTTTCTGTGTATAACAATAACAATCCTATTTTTAGTCTTTGGAGTTTGCAAGGTATTTTTTTTTTATTATTTTTGCTCTATTTCTAAAACATAAGGACCAAAACTCAATGTGATTAGGTGGCTGCCTCAAAGTTATAGAACTACTATGTAGAAGAGTGAAGGCCCAAAGGTATTTCTTGTATATACAAATCAAGAGCTGTTTCTACTGTACCATATTGGTGTACATGATGTAGTGTTATTTATTAGATTTGTTTTTCAACCTTTAATGGGAGGAAATAGGGCACAGAAATGTTAAATTTGGATGGAAAACAAATACAAAAGGAATTGCCAGGAGATCCTAAGCAGCCATGGGAAAGCATTATACCCAAGCACCTTGCAGAGCTTTCATCAGTGAAACCAAAGGTAATCAACTCATACCAGGTGTGTTAGTCCATTTTCATGCTGCTGATAAAGCCATACCCGAGACTGGGCAATTTACAAAAGAAAGAGGTTTAATGGACTTATGATTCCACATGGCTGGGGAGGCTTCACAATCACCGTGGAAGGCAAGGAGGAGCCAGTCACATCTTACATGGATGGCAGCAGGCAAAGAGAGAGCTTGTGCAAGGAAACTCCGCTTTATAAAACCATCAGATCTTGTAAGACTTATTCACTATCATGAGAACAGCATGGGGAATACCTGCCCCAATGATTCCATTACCTCCCACCAGGTCCTTCCCACAACATGTGGGAATCCAAGATGAGATTTGCGTGGGGACACAGCCAAACCATATCGCCAGGTTACCTGGGACTTTCTGTGTTTTGTGATTGAAAGTCCCACATCCTGGGAAACCCCTCAGACCCATAAAAGCAGATGATTGGTCAACCTACAGTTAAACCTTACATCTTTCACTATTTGGAGGGCATTACCTTTATGAAGGAATCAGACGCTTCTGCCCACATATCCTTGGCCAAAGTACATCACATCAACACTCCTAGGTTCACCAAGAGGGAGATACACAGTCATCCTACCAGGAAGGAAACTCTGGATCATTGATATAGTCCACCATGACTGGTAGTAAGTACACTTAATCATTCAGCATGGAGGGAGTGTGGAGGAAACATGGGGAAGCCATCAGGACTCTACTTTCCATTTGTCATGGAGACTCAGGTTATTAGTCACTGGCATCCTTGAAGTTCTGAGTTTTAGATTTTAGAACTGAAAAGGAGTGCAGAGAACATTGAGTTCAGCCTTCTGTCTTTAGACAGGTGTGATGTTACTAACCTTGGCTTACAGGTGAGGCAACTGATGCCCAGGTGCGGGATCCCTAAGGTGTCCTGGATAGGAAATAGTAGAGGAAAAGCTAATCATCCAATTCTTCTGTCTTATAATCTTTCTTTTATTTCTTCTCTCTTCACTGCACCATGGTCTGGAATTTGGCTTAATATCCTTTTGTTATGTCTTCAATTGTTATTTAATATTACTCGCTTTTAAAGTGGGGCCAGCAACATCAAATCTCATAAAAGTAAGAACCCCAAGTATAGTATTCCAAGCAAAGCTTTGTTTTCTTGGTTAACTTTCCTTAATTATCCTAGTAGTTTTAAATGTGAAAACATGATGTCACTGGGCTTATCTCCTAGCTAGTGTAGAAAAATTCTCCCTAAAGAAATCATATAAACTATTGCCATGATACTACAATTGGGTCTCGAACATAAAATTGAATATTGGACATTGCATGAATGTTTTGTTTAGGTGTCTCCGATTTCTTGAAAAAAAAATCTGCAAATCATATTGTCTTGAACTAGGTCCAGAGGAGTAATGAGAAACTCAGAGGTGATCAGGACTTATGCTACAGAAAGCTGTTTTGAGTTCCTGGATTTAAAAGATGAAGGCCAGAGAAAAAGGGCCATTTCTGCATTCTCTTGGCTGGATCTTCAAGCCAAAGTAAAATGACAAGGTTATGTATTTGGTCCTCAGTGTCATCCAAGTAAAATGAAAGAATGTTCAAAGAGAACAGCTTGGTGTGGGGGTGGGGCATGCCATTCTTAAACTCCATTACTTCCTTTCCGATCAATTTGGAAGCTGGAGAGAGCCAGAAAGAATAAATGACAAGCCATGTACTAATAACATCAGGCTTCCGCCTACACGCATGTTGCTGCTTCCCACACCCTTCTACTTGTGCCAATCTTCAGAAATAAGCAAAACAGTATATAATCCTGGACAAGATTACACTAACCTTACCTAGTAAGGGTAATTTTACCTTACTAATTAAATATATGTCTAAGACTATAGTTATATACCTAATTGAAATGCAAATAGCAATCAATAATTGTTTTTTTATTTTTAAGGGATCTGCAGACTTGTTTTAACTGAGTTCTTTTTCTCATTGATTTGATCAACTTTCATTACATTTACTGAAATTTGATGTTTTGGAAACAGGTAATATGACCTCCAATTTCTCAGATGTTTTGAGAAATACAGCATATTTTGCTGAAGAAAAATATATTTTTAAAAATCTGTTGTGTTTTTGGCCGGGCGCCATGGCTCACGCCTGTAATCCCAGCACTTTGGGAGGCCAAGGCGGGCGGATCACAAGGTCAGGAGATCGAGACCATCCTGGCTAACACGGTGAAACCCCGTCTCTACTAAAAAAAAAATACAAAAAATTAGCTGGGCGAGGTGGCGGGCGCCTGTGGTCCCAGCTACTCGGGAGGCTGAGAGAGGAGAATGGCGTGAACCCGGGAGGCGGAGCTTGCAGTGAGCCGAGATCGCGCCACTGCACTCCAGCCTAGGTGACAGAGCGAGACTCCATCTTCTGTTGTGTTTTCTTAGCCCAAACAAGCTTGTCATTACCACTGTTAGGGATTTTAACATTGTATGTGTGCGTGTGTGTGTGTGTGTGTGTGTGTGTGTGTGTGTGAAGTATAGTTCATTCTCTTAAACACTTGAGATTATCTAAGAAGAGCTTGATTACTTACAGACATATAATGTAATATGATGGAATTTGACATAACAGAGTTTTTCCCTAGCTCCTCTACTTATTTCTGAGTATTATTTTTCTCCTCTGTGATATAAGGATCAACTATAATAAAGATACATTAAGTGACTAGAAAACAGAGCTCAACAAAATGTAGTATGAAATAGGACCTGGAGTAGTAGCAGGTATAGCAGCAGTAGCAATAGTGATATTGATTATAGTAATAAAAATCCATAAGTGAAGCAGCAAAGGATACCTTTGTCAGTTATTCTCCTTATCTCAGAGAGGGGCTATGCATGTTATGGCAGAGGTTGGGACCTGACCACCAAAAATATCTGCTATTTTTTTTTTCTCTGGACACACAACTAGAATATATTTCCCACTGGTCTTTGCAGTTAGATGTGGCTATACAAATAATTTCTAGCCAACAAAATATGATCAGAAATCATGTACACCACTTGTAGCCCTGAATCACCAAAACTTCTGATATATTCTCTATGTTCCTTTCAACTTCTGAGCTTGAGGAAATAAAGATAACTTTCAAAATAACTTCTTAAGCCACATATTAACCATCAATCTGATTGCCTGCCCATTCTTATTGAATGAACTTGAGCTATCATACATGTTGGAGTCTCTTTGTTAAAGCAGCTAACCCACACTTAGTAGTACTGATTTCGTACCTTAAACTTGTGTTTACTTAATAGTAATGCAGTAGGTAACCAACAACAAAGAAACAGATACTCAAATCCATGAAGATGAAGACCCATTTTATGCAGGGTGTATCAGATAACCATTTCTACATAACAAACTATTCAAAAAACCAATGGTTTCAATGACAATCATTTTCACTCACTCACACAAATGTGGTTTAGCTAAGAGATAGCTGTTCAAGACATGGTTTGGCTTGGAAACTCTATTTCAATCTGCAGGCCTAGCTGGCTTTGGCTCCTTGCTATATAGATTGTCCTCTGGTATACTTTATGCACATTCTTTCTGGAGCCCAGGTTAAAGATACAGCAGTTACTTAGAGGAAGCTCTTTATATGGTGATGGTGGTGGTGCAGGAGTAGAAACAAAACAGCAAAACACATTTCATATACTGCTTATGACACACCTGCTAACATTCTACTGGGTAAAGCAAGTTGTGTGTCTGTGCCCAATATCAATGGGCTGGAAAAGTATAGTCTTTCTGCTGAGTTGGAGGAGATGAGATGAATATTTTCATAATAGTATGCTCACACTGGGGGAAATACTTGGTAAAAACCATCATAAGAAATCACTTGGAAAGCAAACCAACCGAACTTTCTAAAAGAAATTATTGAAATAAATTAGCATGCTGATGTTTATAATTTCTTTTGTTTAAACAAAGAACTACAAGAGTTGAGCTCAGAATTTCCAACTTTACGTAGAGAAATAAAGGAAAAGACAGAATTTGGAAATGTGGGTTCTCAAAGAGTTGGAAAATCTGAGTGCTAAAGATCTTTAACTGTGGAAAGTAAGAATAAAAAAGAGGCTTTGAGCATCAAAAGCCCAATAAAACTGCTCAGTTAAAGTATTTCACTATGCAGCAAAGTTCATATTGATGGTGTTACCTTTCCCCCCAAGCCTATTTGTTTCACTGGACTCAAGGAAACCATCGCTAATTTGAAAGAAGAAACATGGGTAAGGAAAGGAACCCTAGAGCGCGCCCAGGAAGAAACTTTGCATTTAGTTACTTGCACTTGATAAAAACACAGGCCTGGCCTCAAAACAGCCTCCAATTACATAACAATATTGGACCTTGAAACCTTCAAAAGTAGAAACCATGCCCTGAAATCTGTGCAGCCCCCGAGGTAACCAAGGTTGCCCCATAGGCAACCTTTCCTTCAGATTTGGTGCTGGAGGACAATGGAAGAAATGTCCAGTGGGTAGAGCCAAGGCTACAGAGAATACTGGTCCAGAGATTTCCTCCCAAATAGAAGAATCTGGGTTTAATCAAAGAAGTTTCTCTATTCTTGGTAGAGGGGTGCTTCATATTGTCTGCCCATCATTTTTATTTTATTATTCTTTTTTTTTTTTTTTTTTTTTTTTTTTTTGAGACAGAGTCTTGCTCTGTCGCCCAGGCTGGAGCGCAGTGGCGCGATCTCGGCTCACTGCAAGTTCCGCCTCCCGGGTTCACGCCATTCTCCTGCCTCAGCCTCTCCGAGTAGCTGGGACTACAGGTGCCCGCCACCACGCCCGGCTAATTTTTTGTATTTTTAATAGAGACGGGGTTTCACCGTGGTCTAGATCTCCTGACCTCGTGATCCGCCCGCCTCGGCCTCCCAAAGTGCTGGGATTACAAGCGTGAGCCACCGCGCCCGGCCTTTATTATTCTTTTTTAGAGACAGAGTCTTTCTCTCTTGCCCAGGCTGGAGTGCAGTAGCCCTATTACAGCTCTCTGCAGCCTTGAACTCCTGGGCCCAAGTAATCCTCTTGCCTCAGCCTCCCCAGTAGTTGGGACTACAGGTGCATACCACCATATTCAGCTAATTTGTTTTGTTTTGTTTTTCAATTTTTAATAGAGACGATGTCTTGTTATGTTGCCCGGGTTGGTCTTGAACTCCTGGGCCCAAGTGATCCTCCCACCTTGTCTCCCAAAGTGCTGAGATAATAGGTGTGAGACACTGCACCTGGCCTCCCAGTAGGATTTCATAATCATATATAGGTAGAGCATCGCTATTCCAAAAATCCAAAATTTGAAATACTCCAAAATCTGAAATTTTTTGAGCACCAACATGAGGCCACAAGTGGAAAATTCTACACCTGACCTCATGTGGTGGGTTGCAGTCGAAACTTTGTTTCATGCACTAAATTATTGAAAATATACAAAATTACCTTATGTCGTGTATTCAGTGTATGTGAAAAATAAATTAATTTTGGGCTTAGCCTTGGATCCCATCTCCAAGATACCTCATTGTCTATATGCAAATATTCCAAATTCCAAAAAAAAGTGAAGTCTGAAACATTCCTCGTCCCAAGTATTTCAGATAGTAGATACTGAACCTGTACCAATGACATCTGAATGGCTCACATATGTCCACTTTCCAAATAGGAAATTTAATTACAGTTATCCTGTCTTTATTACACCATTGTCTATTGGATATGTGTTCTTATGGTAGGTCAGATAATGTACATTCAGTTTATAGTATATATAGTATATTCTTCTGTGAAGAAGCACATCCATTTCTGATTAAAAGGACTTCACAGTGGTCAGAAATCCCAGACTTTGAGTTAGATATACCAATTTGTTGGGACTTCGGGCTGTGTCCTTCGGGAGGAGTGTATTTTTTATGTGTGAAATAGGAACACTCACGACAGATGACAACTGGAGATACACAATTTGGAGGTAACTTCAAGCTTTTCACACAAATCCATGTTTTTCCCTTTTTCTTAGGCACACAGGTAGACTACATTTTCCACCCTCCTTTTAGCTTCATGTGGCCTTGTGACTGAGTTCTAGCCCACAAAATGTCAGCATAAGTGAAAAGTGTATTTTCTAGACCTGCACCTTAGATGTACATTTTTTCATGCTCTCTTTCCCTTCTAGCTGATCAGAATAGATAAAATATTCAAGGCGACCTTGGAAGCCATTTGTTGAAAATGGCAGATTAATCAGCCTGTGTCCCTGAATTACCACATAAAGAAGGGAAACTCCTCTGACTTTTTGCCTGCCTATTACTGTATCATGAGCAAGAAATAAACTACTGTTTGTGACACTATATATATTTTTAGTCTATTTTTTAACCCACCTAAATGAATACACTTAGCACTATCAAGTGACATAGTATCTACCAACATATTGTGTCCTTTAGGCTAAGGACCATACAGGTACTGCCTGGAATTTTTGCAAAGCAATGCCTGTCCCATTGGTTTCTAATAGCAGACCTCTGCTAATGCTGCAGAATAACGATTGGAACAATGCCATAGTACACATGTAAGGTATAATTTTATTTTATTTTGCAGCCAAATCTATGGACCAGTCAGAGGCTCTACAACACGTTTGCTGTATTTTCCCTCTAATATTTAAATTAGATAGAATGCAAGATAGCAAAGCATTGAATCAGAAATGTGTTCTATTTTTCTTTAACTTTAATTCCTATAGCATAAGTACTTGCTGGAGAAGTAGAAATTCCCTTCCTTTTCAAAAATATAATGTACCAGCCCAAGCCAAGCCAAGCCAATTACTTCTTTTCTTTTTTTTTTTTGAGACGGAGTTTCGCTCTGTCGCCAGGCTGGAGTGCAGTGGCACAATCCCAGCTCACTGCAACCTCCGCCTCCCGGGTTCAAGTGATTCTCCTGCCTCAGCCTTCCAAGTAGCTGGGACTGCAGGCACCCACCACCACGCCCGGCTAATTTTTTGTATTTTTAGTAGAGACAGAGTTTCACCATGTTGGCCAGGATGGTCTTGATCTCTTGATCTCATAATCCACCTGCCTCGGCCTCCCAAAGTGCTGGGATTACAGGTGTGAGCCACCATGCTCGGCCACCAATTACTTCTTTTAAAATGTATTTATTTATTTATTTTTGAGACTGGCTCTCTCTCTATCATTGGAGTGCAGTGGTACAGTCTCAACCTCACAGGCTCAAGGGATCCTCCTGCCTCAGCCTTGTGAGGAGCTGAGACTACAAGTGTGTGCCACTACACCTGGCTAATTTTTTAAAAAAATTTTGTACAGACAGTATCTCTCCATGTTGCCTAGGCTGGTCCTGAGCTCCTGGGCTCAAGAAATCCTCCTCCCCTCAGCTTCCCCAAAATGCTGGGATTACAAGGCATGACCCACCACACTCGGCTCCAAGCCCATTACTAATGTGCAAAATAGTTTTCTAGATTTTCAGAAAAATCAACTCTGAGCATGCAATTCCTCCAGTTGCTTTCATTTGTGATTGTACAATCATATAATTATCCTAAAGTTACAGGAATATTTTAGAGATTTCATTTTGTCACATAAGAAGGATTAAATTTTCTCAGTTTGGTTGCCATCTATAATCACCCATGTGGATGTAAATATTTTACAAGTGGAAGTGTGCACTCCAGTGTATGTTCATGTGGTTCTTGGTCTTAGCCTGCCAACAGCAGCAGACATCTATAAATATCTCACCAGTTTTGCATGCCCTCTGTAAATTGCGTGTGTGGTTCTGCAGATGGAAGATTATTTTCACTATTATTATATTTATTTTATTAGTTACTTAACCTCTCTGAGGCTCAGTTTGCCTGTCTGTAATTTAGAGATTTTAAAATCCATCTCTAAGATTTAGAATTAGTATGCACAAAATTTCTAGCCCAGTTCCTGGCTTGGTAATGTGCTCAGTTAATAGTAACTATTATTATTTTCTATTTCAAAGAGTCAACACGTGGCATTTAAATCCATTTAAGTGCGGGGACTCTGGAGGCTGAAATACCTCTTTTAAATCTTGACTTCGCCACTTATTACTCACGGGTTTTTGGAAATTATTTATGTCTTGTTATTCAGTTTTCTTGTCTGTAAACAAGGCACAATAATGAGACCAACATAATGGGTTGTCATGAAACAAAATAGCATTAGTTTTTAAAAAAATCAAGTGCACACTATCTGGTACATAGTAAGTGCTCATTATGTGGTAGCTATATATTTATATATTATATACATACACAAACACCACACATGTGTATGTGTATACACACACGTATACATATATGTATATATGTATACGTGTGTGTTTGTATATATACATATACACACTTGTATCTCCATATATCTCTTTATGTAACCAATCACTCAACTTTTTACAAAGCTAAATTATTTACCCAGGTCCCCATTTTGTCAACTCATTGTAGGTACAATGCTTTCTTCTAAAAATGCCTGCTAATATGTCATGTTTATTTTCTTTCTTTATTCGTGTCATTGACCCACATATGTTCTGATAAATTCCACTTTGACTAGTACACTGAGATGGAGTTCATAAATTCATATGCTGAATGACCCTTGTGGGACCTTAATCAAAACTGTCATTTGATTCTTCCATACATATGTGTCAAGTTATTAAATGTTAAGCTCTTTCATTTTGTCTTTTTTGTGATTATATCCAATTGATCCACAAATGGCCATCTCCTCAAGGGGAAAGTTTTTCATGATTGAAGGCAATATAACAAAATCTTACTTGTTCAATCAGCCTGTAATTTAAAAAATATTGTTTCTGATTTAGAAAATAGAAAATGAGTCATAGTTATGAGAAAATAAAGTTATATGGTAGCTTCAAAGTAATATTGGGGATCAAGCCATATTCTCAATATAATACTGCCAATAGCAGCATCATAAGGATGTTTCTAAATTACTGCAATTTGTGCTTGATGTTCTACCCAGTGAGTTGCTTGTTTGAATCAGATGCCTTTTTCACACTTCAGATCTTTTCAGCCCCACTAGTCTGCTGAGCTTTTGGCCAATTGTTCTAGCTCCAGCTACCTCTGTGGCAACTAACCTAATATGGACTTGAGCCAAACTCTTGCAGCCAAAATGCAACAGCACCTTGACTCGTGTCCATAATGTGTCCCTCAGCTTTCTTCCCCATGGAACTAAAGTAGAGTACTTTTAGACTTGCTTGTGCTCATATGGGAAACCCAGAAATGCAAGGAAATTCATGCCTCATCGGGAACCTAAGGGAAAAGGACTCCTTCTCTCTCTCGGTCTACAAATAGAAGGAATGTGTACAATTATTATATGTGAATTAAAAATTTTAAAAAGGGCTTTTGCACAGCAAAGGAACAATCGACCAGGTGAGGAGACAGTCTATGAAATGGAAGAAAACATTTGTGAACTGTTAATATCTCTCCCACAAGGGCCTAATAGCCAGAATATATGGGGAACTCTGAAAACTCAATAGCAAGGAAACACATAATCTGATTGAACAGTGGGAAAGGATCTAGTAGACATTTGTCAAAAGAGGACATGCAAATGGCCAACAGGTATACGAAAAAATGTTCAACATCACTGATTATCAGGAAGGAGCAAATCAAAGCCACAGTGAGGTGTCATCTCACCCCAGCTGAAATGGCTTTCATCAAAAAGACAAAAAATGATGGATGCTGTGAGAATGCTCAGAAATGGGGATGCTCATACACTGTTGATGGGAATATAAATTGTTATAGCCAGTATGGAAAACAGTATGGAGTTTCCTCAAAAGACTACAAGTGGAACTACCATATGATCCAGCAGTCCCACTGCTGGGTATATATCAAAAAAAAAAAAAAAAAGAAAGAAAATTAGTATATCGAAGAGATATCTACACTCCCATGTTTATTGCAGCACTATTCACAATAGCCAAGACATGAAGCCAATCTAAGCATCTGTCAACAGATGAATGCAGGTGAATGGATAAAGAACATGAATGGATAAAATACACACACACACACACACGCACACACACACACAATGGAATACCATTCAGCCATAAAAAAGGAATGGGCTCCTGTAATGTGCAGCAACACTGATGGACCTGCAGGTCGTATGTTAAGTAAAATAAACCAGACACGGAAAGAAATGCCTCATATTCTCACTCATATGTGGGAACTAAAGAGTAGACCTCATGGAGATAGAGAGTGGATTAGTGGTTACCAGAGGCTGGGAAGAGTAGACGGTTGGTGGGGAAGAAGACAGGATGGTTAATAAGCATAAGAATACATTTAGATAGGAGGAATAAGATATAATATTCAATAGTACATAGGGTGACTATAGTTAACAATAACGTAGGTCAAAATAGCTAGAAGAGAAGAATTGGAATGTTCCTGACAAAAAGAAAAGATAAATGTTTGAGGTAATAAATATCCCTATAACCCTGATTTCATCATTATAGTATGCATGTATCAAAATATCACATGTACCCCATAAATATGTACAAGTATTATATATTAATAAAAAATCTTTATTGCTATAAAAAAGCAGCAGAAGGAGTGACAATAATAGTGTCAACTCATATTAAGTGTCTATTATATGCCAGATAGCATGCTAAGCACTTCTCCTGTGAAATCGCTTATTTCCTCTCAGCCTCAGTTTCTTCATCCATAAAATGGGGATAATCTCACAGCTATCTCAAACCTCCAATGCGGTAATTTATGTCAAGCATCTAGTCCGGTGCCTGGCATATGATAAATACTTAGTATTACCTTTATTATTGCTGTTATTACTCTTTCAGTTTCTGGAGGGCTGACATATGGAACAGGAAATTCTTATCTTAGATTTTTCTTTTCAGATACTAAAATAGAAACCATGGGTAGAAGAATGCAAATAATTGCACCTCCTTAAATGTAAAAATCCTTTCAACAAGTACAGCCATTTTATGAAATAAGCTATTCACATCATTATTAAATTACTCACTGGAGGAAGCCCAGGACGAGTGAATGTCTGCTTGGGATACTCTACCCAGTATTTCCAATAGACATATGATGCTAGCCCATATAAAATTTTAAATTTCCAGTAGCCACATGTAAGAAGGTAAAAATAGATTAATTTTAATAATATTTAACCAATAATCTCTAAAATATTATTTCAGCATGTTACCAATATGAACATTTTAATTCTACCCATTTGTTGTATTAAATCTTCAAAATCCAACCTTTGTTTTATACTTAAAACACGTATCAATTAGGATGCTAAATTTTATCCAAATATTTGATCTGTATCTAATGTTATAAGGTTCACTGTTGAAAAAGTAGATTCTCATAGTCATATTGTTCCAGCAATGCTTAAAACTTTTGCGATAGTGAAAGGATTTATTTTTACATTAAAATTAAAATTAATTAAAATTCAACAAAACTAAAAGTTATTTTCTCAATCCCATTAGCCAAATTTCAAGTGCTTAATAGCTGTATGTTGTTAATGGCTACCATATTGGATGGTACAGCTCTAAAATACAGTTGTCAATCAATGACTGGAAGATTGGGTTAAATGATCCTTAAATCCCTTCCAGTTCTAATGAGTCCATAATTAAATTAATTCAACAAATACATATTCTGAATATAATATATCCCAGGTATTATACTAAACATTAGATGGAATTCAAAGATGAACAAAAGATCATTGGACAAGTTAGTAATACTACTACTGTTTTGATCAATTGGGAAAGACTAATTTGCATTAAATTAGTCATTAAAAAATAAATATGTGGATAATTTTGGAAAAACCTCCAAACAGAAGAGACAGAATTGAATGTGACATCAATTAATAAATAAGCAGAATGAGGATGAAAGATAATCATGCCTTTCCCTCACTACAGGCACAGTATGAGGAGAAGATGGAGCAATATGTGTGTGTGCCCACGTGTGTGTCTGTATGTGCGTGTACTGTAATATTCTTGGGAAACTTGTCCTATATTGAGTTGCTGGAGTATTAATTGGGTATCAGGGTTGGAAAAGTATTATTTATCATGGGGGCTCAAGGATGGAAAAATGAGATGACAGAGCCTCCGGATACGCAGAGCATCCAGCTAAACTATCTCATGCTTAAATCTTGTATATAACATCCAAAGAAGTTTAATCATTTTTATAACTAACCAGCAACAATCTCTCTCTGCTTATGAACCATTAGATGAAGGCCAAAAATGTATAATTTTCAGCCCTGAAATTTTGATGCAACCAAATTAAGTTAATTTAGAGCATTATATTTTATCCCGAGGTCTAATATGTTTTACTTTTCCATAAACTTGGATGGTGAGAGTCAGCAGCTCTCAAAGGAGAAGCCCTGTTTAGTAAAGGAAGGAGAGTAACATGAACTGACTGTTTTTTAAAAGCCGTAACTTGATCAGCTGCTTTATATGTGCTCTTCCAATTAATCTTCATAGCAACACTCTGAGTAAATATTATTTATTTCCACAATTCAGAACGTGGGAACTGGTTCTTGAATCTTGAATCTGGAATTTTGGATCTCATGCTCAATTCATTATATTGTGCAGACCTCAGATATGTTGCAATAGCTTTAAGAACATTTAGGTTAGGATGGTATGTGTGCCCATTCCTTTACAGAGTGGTAGAATTGCCAAGAGATGCCTGCAGTGCCCACTTCTCTACATCTTACTATGTTTCCATTGGTTTAGTAAACTTCTAAAGAAGTTTTCAAGAATCATAACTAAGTTCTCATGCAGTCCAGTTAGAGTTCCTATGTACCATGTCCACTCATTGCATGCTTAACACCAGCTAACCATGAGTCTTTGGTTACTGGACCAAGTGGTTTAGAAACTGTGGATAATTAGATGACTGTAGTCTCCCTCATTTGTGTTAGAGTCATTAGTCTTTGTCGGTCACAGGTTACAGATTTTACCACTGGTTTGATTTTTCTTATTTAATGTAACTTTCCAAAAGATATTTGCAGTGGCATGATTTCTATTCTAAATATGAGGAAATCAGAGACCAAAAAAAGCAAAATAACTCGTCAAATCCTCTGTCTGGTGACAGCTCCCCGAGTAGAGCCCAGTATTTCACTTTAATTCAGAACTGTCTTTACACCAGCATACCACCTCTTTAAAAATAAAAGAAGTCTCAAAGTATAAGTACAAGGGAGTTAAGATTGTTTTGTACATAGGGTGAAATAGTTTGTAGATCCAAAGGGAAAGTATGATCAACTAGAAAAGCCACTTAGCTGATGTAATATAAGAGTTCTTACGGTGTGCCAGGCATTGGACTAAGCACTTTCATTATTATTCCATCTAATCTTCAAGAACTCTGGGGATAATTTTTAATTTATTATAATTTTACAGGGATGGAAACTGAGGCTTAGGAAGGTTTGGTTTCTTTCTTCATGTAACTCAGTTGATAAGGGATTAGGCCGAACCCAGAAATTCATGCTCTATCCATGGGTAAGACATGCTTAAATCTTGTTGGATATAACTTTCTGGAAATTCATTTATTTTAGAAATTCACTGCCAAATTTGGTCTGAAGGTATTAGGGAATGTTAAAATAAGAAGAAAATGATTCCAAACCACTGGAATTTTTCTCTTCATTTAATTCAATTCAACAATTTGTTATATCCCAAACTGAGGTTACATTATTGGAAAATTCTTTAAAATATCTAAAATAATGGGCAAACATATCAAAACAATTGGAAAAAATCTGCAAGGGCTTTATTTCTTAACTATTGAATCAGTTAGCACTTTTGTATTTTTTGGTGAAAGCACAGGTATAACACTTTATACCCATTCCATGAAAACAGCTGCAGTGTATGTTCAGTTTATTCCCCAAGGTATGGACAAGGTCTAACAGTCTAATTTATGTTCTTCCATTGCCATTTTAATAGATTCTGACTCGGTTTGTATAGCAGTGGCCCTGATCCAATATCTGGCTCTAGGTACATTTCCTTTAGCAGATGATTCTGCTACAATAACTTTTCTTCTATGCTTTCCAAGAATACTCTATAGAGAGCAATTCCATCTTGGCCTAGGACAAGGTGACATAACCAAACTAGTCTCTCATATCCTTGACACTCAGTAATAAATTTGAGGTATTGTAAGTGAAATAAGAGTATTGTGACTTCCATGCTGTCAGAGGAATTATTAGTATTGATTCTGCTATTCTTACTACCATTCCCACACAAGTGAATCTTAAATTTGCTTTTGAGGTATGTTACTTCCTTTGAAGGCATACCAGCCTGGTTGGGGGAGAAAGTTTGAGGCTGATTCTTTGGGTAAACTTTGTCAAGTCAACCAGCCTCTTTCAGCCTCTCTCCTTGTCTTTAAAATAGCCTGTTTCAATGAAATGATCATGAAAATTTCCTATAGCAAAAAAAATTCTCATTTTCATAAAATACTTTATTATGATATTCACTTAGAATGTATCTTAATAAAAATCGCTGCACAGACAAGCTTTCAGATATTCGTCATTCTTTTCTCTTCCATTCCATTCTCTAATTATCTTGAAAATTATACAAACTATATCCCGTTGGTTAAGGCATTTATTCTGGACCCAGAATACCCAATCCAAATGTTGGCTCCACCACTAATGAGATGTATAAATTAGACCAATCACATACCCTTCATGGGCTATAAACCCCCCTATGTATATGGGTAACAATATTATTACCTATCTCAAAGAGTTGTTGTACAGATTAAATGAGTTAATATAAATAAAGAACTCAAACCTAATAAAAAACAATTTATTGATCAATGTCACTTATTATTTGAAATTATGTATTTGAAATAAAAGCTCAGTGGCTGAATAAATTCTTTGAAACTCAACTTAAACATATGTGAAAAGATATTCTTTGCATTTGGTTGGGTTGATTTTGTTTAGTAATCATTTATTTGAATATTTATTCACAAACTTGATGATAGCTTGGCCATATGTCTACTCTTTGTTTCTCCTGTTCTCACCATTCCCTATGTCCATCCATTGGGAAATGGAAGTTTGAGTTTGATCTGCTAAGCAATAATTCTTCCAAAAATCATAATGTATGAGTTGGAGAGAAGGGAAGGTCAATCTGTTTTTTGGATGAAGAACTACCCCATCACCTGGAGGATCCAGATAGGAGCCAAATGTGTTCTCTGAAGTCAGTTCTACTTAGTAAATGAGAAATTCATTGCAGTCACATTATCAATAGGTCTCTAATAATGCTATACTATATAATTTATTGAGAGTTTATTCTGTGCAAGAAACTGAACTCTACAATTAATTTATATAATTAATTTATTATCCTCTCAACAAGTTTACGAAAATTGAATTATTAACTCCATCTTACGTATTATATAGACAGAAAGTCAGGGAAGTGAAAAGAGTTCAGGCTCATACAGTGGGTTGGTGAAAAAGCTTAAATCCTTCTCCCTCCCTCCCTCCCTTCCTTCCTTCCTTCCTTCCTTCCTTCCTTCCTTCCTTCCTTCCTCCTTCCTTCCTTCCTTCCTTCCTTCCTTCCTTCCTTCCTTCCTTCCTTCCTTCCCTGCTTTCTTCCTTCCTTCCATTTTAAAATCATATAGTATATGCAATAAGTCACTGAAGAAGGAGTCATTCCTATATTTATATTGAGTCAGAAACCTCAGCTTGGTGCCCAGGTTTTCAAGGAAAACCCTTCACTTCTGAGTTTAATCAAGGTTTCCTGAAAGGATGAAATTTTAGAAGGAGGGCACAGGAAACAGCTCAGGGGAGTCTATTCAAAAGGCAAACAGCAGGAAATAAATTTAAAATGACTCTTAACTACCTACCTGCTTATGCTAACTGAAATCACTTGAATGTACAATGTGCTTGTAAACCAAATTAGGGTACAAAAATGGTCATAGACTACAGAAGAGAAAAAAATGCCATTGCAAAAATTGGCTCAAAAATTAGCTATTAAACTCCCATTTGCAGTTAATACTTATAGCATGTGTAATATGACCCATCGAAATTCTATCTTATATGTTTAAGGAAAAAAGAAATACTAGTCTAGAAGGTAATGTCATACATTGGCTAGCTACATGTACTGAAGGAGAGTGGTTGTAGTTTTTATTCTAGCCAGATTTTGACTTCTTTATGACCTTTTCTATTTGAGACTTTTCTACTGGAAGTAAAAGGGAAAACACACACACACACACACACACACACACACACACACAACCTAGATGATTGAATGCCAGACACTTACCAGTCTTGATTTGCTTTAAGGTAACATTGTAAGGAGGGAAGGAGGCAGGATTCATAGCAATAGGACTATTCTACTTTAAATCTTAGATCCTGCACTTAATGGATACATGATCATTGCAGTTCACCTAACTTCTTCAACATTCACTTTTTTCATCTTTATATCAGAATAAAAGATGCTTGAGAAGATTATCTTGTGCTTGGCATTCTTGAAAGTCTGCCCTCAGGACCTCTTTGAATTGTCCTTTTGTTTAGCAATGAAGAGAATTTTACATCTCTGGGCAATTCTTAACTCTCAAAGGAGAAAAATTGTACTCAACATCTCAGAATTTCAGGAAAACACAGAAGAGCGTTTGTGAGTCAACTTAACAATTCTTCAAAGCCCTTCTCCGCAGCCCCTTTTTCTCCTACCCAGGTAGCACCAATATAATAGGCAAAACTCTAATCTGATAGGCAAAAACCCTAACAGGAAAAGTCTGAGGCCATTGGGCATATGCTAAACATTCTAGGTTTGCCATAAAATAATTTGCTTCTGAAAGTAAGATTAATTCTGCTCTGAAAGGATGGTATTCACTTCCACCCCTGCTTATAAAGATGCTCTAATAAAGATGATTAGAAATAAGACTATGTATAAAAAGATATTTCATGGATAGCAAGAAAATGTATTTAACTGCAGTAAAATAATCCAAATACCTGCTCCATTGTTTTTAACTTCACAAATTTAAATATATATATACATATATAAAATTGTATTTTTTAATATACACTTTTATTTCAATAGCTTTTAAGATACAAGTGGTTTTTGGCTACATGGATGAATTGTATAGTGGTGAAGACTGAGATTTTAGTGCTCCTGTCACCCGAGTAGAGTACTTTGTACCTGATATGTAGTGTTTTATCCCTCATCCGCCTCTCATCCTCCTCCCTTTTGAGTCTCTCAAGTCCATTATATCACTCTGTATGCCTTTGTGTACCCATAGCTTAGATCCATTTAGAAGTGAGAACAAATGTTATTCGGTTTTCTATTCCTGAGTTACTTCACTTAGCATAATGGCCTCTGGCTCCATCCAAGTTGCTGTAAAAGACATTGTTTTATTCTTTTTTTATGGCTGCATGGTATTCCATGGTGCAGGTATATCACGTATTGTTTATCCAATCACTGGTCAATGGGCACTTAGGTTGGTTCCGTATCTTTGCAATTATGAATTCTGCTGCAATAAACATATGCATGCAGGTTTTTTTCTTTTTTTTGTTTTATTATACTTTAGGTTTTAGGGTACCTGTGCACAATGTGCAGGTTTGTTACATATGTATCCATGTGCCATGTTGATTTCCTGCACCCATTAACTCGTCATTTAGCATTAGGTATATCTCCTAATGCTGTCCCTCCCCCCTCCCCCAACCCCACAACAGTCCCCAGAGTGTGATGTTCCCCTTCCTGTGTCCATGAGTTCTCATTGTTCAATTCCCACCTATGAGTGAGAACATGCGGTGTTTGGTTTTTTGTCCTTGCGATAGTTTACTGAGAATGATGTTTTCCAGTTTCATCCATGTCCCTACAAAGGACATGAACTCATCCTTTTTTGTGGCTGCATAGTATTCCATGGTGTATATGTGCCACATTTTCTTAATCCAGCCTATTGTTGTTGGACATTTGGGTTGGTTCCAACTCTTTGCTATTGTGAATAGTGCCGCAACAAACATACATGTGCATGTGTCTTTATAGCAGCATGATTTGTAGTCCTTTGGGTATATACCCAGTAATGGGATGGCTGGGTCAAATGGTATTTCTAGCTCTAGATCCCTGAGG
Source organism: Hylobates moloch (assembly GCF_009828535.3). NCBI lineage: Eukaryota > Metazoa > Chordata > Mammalia > Primates > Hylobatidae > Hylobates > Hylobates moloch. Next base: position 101,467,850 of record NW_026652284.1, read on the forward strand.
AATTGCCATTTTGCAACCTACTCATCTGACAAAGGGCTAATATCCAGAATCTACAATGAACTCAAACAAATTTACAAGAAAAAAACAAACAACCCCATCAAAAAGTGGGCAAAGGACATGAACAGACACTTCTCAAAAGAAGACATTTATGCAGCCAAAAAACACATGAAGAAATGCTCATCATCACTGGCCATCAGAGAAATGCAAATCAAAACCACAGTGAGATACCATCTCACACCAGTTAGAATGGCCATCATTAAAAAATCAGGAAACAACAGGTGCTGGAGAGGATATGGAGAAATAGGAACACTTTTACACTGTTGGTGGGACTGTAAACTAGTTCAATCATTGTGGAAGTCAGGTTTTTTTTTAATATATAATGACTTATTTTCCTTTGGATAAATACCCAGTAGCAGGATTGCTGGATCAAATGGTAGATTTACTTTTAGTCCTTTAAGAGAAATCTCTATACTGTTTTTCACAGAGATTGTACTAATTTACATTCCCACCAGTAGTGTATAAGCATTCCCTTTTCACCACACCCATGCCAACATCTATTGTTTTTTGACTTTTTAATAATGGCCATTCTGACTAAGTTGGCATCTCACTGTGGATTTAATTTGCATTTCTCTGATGATTAACAATGTTGAGCATTTTTTTCATATGTTTATGGGCCCCTTGTATATCTTCTTTTGAGAAATGTCTATCCATGTCACATGCCCACTTTTTGACAGGATTATTTGCTTTTTTTTCTTGCTGATTTATTTGAGTTTCTTGTAGATTCTGGATATAAGTCCTTTGCTGGATGCACAGGTTGCAAATATTTTCTTCCATTCTGTGGGTTGTCTGTTTACTCCAATGATTATTTATTTTGCTATGCAGGAGCTTATAAGTATATATATTTTAAAAGTGCTTGTGGAAAATTTTAATGTAATGGAATTCCTCTTATTGTACGATCATCTCTACATGCCCTTCTATTAATCTTAAATATTAGTTTAAGATTACTGGTGAGTCTTCAGATTATTGGTGAATCTGATTATTGGTGATTATTAGTTTAAGATTATTGGTGAATGTACTCCTTTTGGATGAAGCTGTCAAAGGACTAGTACCATATAATAATAAATATAAGCAAATAGCATAAATATAATAAAATAATAACAAACATAAAAATAGCATATTGCCTTACTGTGCTTAGCACCATGGCTCTGCAGCAAGACATTATTTTAAGTTAGATGCTCAACATAAATTATACATTAAAAAATTTATCAGAACTTGAAAACCTTCACAATTGGATCCAATCATTTCCTTGGAATGTGTGAAGTGTTACAAATGCCGCCTAATTCTTTTTGAAGCTCAAGGCAAAGGCAAAAGTCTTGTAACATACTGAAATGATTTGAATGATTTTACCATAAAATGGCTTGGATTTGCTCATCTGGCTTCAAGTTCAGAAGAATGACCAACAAACTGACTTATGTTCTCAGCAGTGTAGACTCTGAAGGGCCTGAGCAGATGTTGAAGGCTGAAGGCTTACTCCAGGCCAATGCATGAGGTTTTTTTTTTTTTTTTTTTTTTTTTTTTTTTGTGGTTTCTCTTAAGTGTTTGCTAATATCTACCACATTGCATACTCAATGTTCCTTTTCAACTGGCCTGCCTGCTCATAATATAAAGCAGATGATTTCATCTTTCGCAGAGCCTTTTTGCTACAGTGAACTGAAGTCTGCAGAGTTCAGACTTCTCTAATAACATCCATGTTTCTTTAAGAACAGGAAAATCCCTTCCCCTTAAAAGGTTTGCTCCTCAGTCCTGAGTTCTATAATACAATATTATATGTAATTCCTGTTTAAACAATAGTCTATGTTTCCTCCAAGTACTCATTTAGGCTCCTGCTATATTACATTTTTAAGATATGCTGTACCTTTGGTAAGCACAAATTGCATTTCCTATTAGAGGAGAATAACATCACTTATTTCGGTTAGAAATGCTTCATTTAAAAATAAACAGAACAGAAACGGTCTCCTTATTCAGTGTTAAATGAAAGTAAATGAGCCCTTTAATAAAGAAAATGAAGGAAATGTATGTTTTTTATATTATTTTATTTTGTTTATTTAATTTATTTATTGATTGGTTGATTTTTTTGAGACTGAGTCTCACTCTGTCACCCAGGCTGGAGTGCAGTGGCATGATCTCAGCTCACTGCAACCTCTGCCTCCCAGATTCAAGCAATTCTCCTGCCTCAGCCTCCCAAGTAGCTGGAACTACAGGCACGTACCACCACGCCCAGCTAATTTTTTGTATTTTTAGTAGAGATGGGTTTTCACTGTATTAACTGGGATGGTCTCAATCTCCTGACCTCGTGATCCACCCACCTCAGCCTCCCAGAGTGCTGGGATTACAGGCTTGAGCTACGGTGCCCGGCCATTTCTTACATTCTTAAGGAGAAAAAAGAGAAGTCAGGAACAGTATCTGCCCCAGTTCTGACTTGGACTTGATTTTGTTATCTTTTACTTTCTCTTATACTGAACAGAATTACTTGATTGATTTGTGTTTTTGTGCCCTCTCCAAGTTTAAAGGCTTAGGTAAAGTACATAATGTCTTTTAGAATCTGAAATCCCTAGAGGGTTCGGATAATACTGTGTAAACATTTTAGATTTTCGGAATGATTTGAAGGAAAAGGGTCATTGAATTCTGCAAAAATTTCCTCTGTTCCTTTCAGCCCTTACTACATTAAACTTGGATAAGTATTTACTGTACCAGTAAGGGCTCCTAAGATCTATCCCTTCACCTTAGTGTTGTCAAGCACATATGTGAAACAAGTTATTAAATGTGGCTTTTTATTTTGCTTTGGAGTGTTTACAAAGGCCCTAAGGGCTGAGAAATACCTCACTGGTGACAGATAACCCTTCATCCTAAAGTAAAATGGTAGTTTTATAGTAAGACTATGCTGTCAATATTGAATAAGTGTGATAACTTTCTGAGAACACTTTCTGTTTTGATACTGGACCCTGGTAAATACCAATCCTGGCCGTGGAACATCAATGATCATACAACCAGAACTGCCCACCATGATCAGGGTTCAGGCAAATTCACCATATCGTAATATTGGGTGGGGCCAGCAGTAATCCATTCTAAGATGGAAGTAATACAGATGGGTTTAGACAAGAATAGGGCTAGAAGGCACAAGCAAGCGGGAAAAAAAACAAGCTTAGGCTATATAGATAGGTCAGTTCAGTGCACAGGTGCAAACTGAAAATGAACTGTGGTGCATTATTGCCCACTTAGGAGTGGCACTGAATAAAATTTTCAGGGAAAATCATCCCAATGGCCAGGACTTTGAGAAGTCAACCTGGATGTCTGTTTTCTGTGGAAAGAAGGTAGGAGGTAGCCTGAGGTAATAACAACACAGACACCTGGACAGTGAAAATTGTTTGGCTGGTTAATCAGGGTACTGGAAAGAGTATAAGACTGGGGCAAGGAGTTCTAGAGAAGAAGTATTTGGATAACCTATTGGGCATGGGCATGAATTGTGCTGGATTTTCTACTGCTTATTCATGCTGATAAGAGAAGATCCACCACAGGAGAGACACTAAGTAACTAAGTAGACTGATTGACTCAGTTAATGTCAACCACTCTACTACTGGCACATTGTGCACATGGAACAGAGTAGGCTGGGTAGCAGGGATGGAGATTGTGCATTGGCCAGATTGCATGGTTTTCCATGATCAAGTCTGATCTTACTACTGCCTTTAACGAATTCCAGACTGCTAGCAGCAGAGATAAACTCTGAGCCTCAAATATGGCATCATCCACTAAACAAACCAACCAGCCTGTTGGTGGAGAATTGACTATATGTAAGACCCCTTTTACTTTGTTAATCCATGCTCTTTGGAGTCTGGGTTTGTCTTTCCTGCCAGTAGGGCACAGCTAGCACCATGATTAGAGGACTCACAGAGTATTTGACCCATTAACATGTGATTTTATATAACATCAGATGAAGTGACCAACCTCACAGCACAGTAGATATTACATCAGTTTATCTCCATGGGATCCATTAGTTCTATCACATTCCACTTCTCATAGGAGTTGTCTGTCTTTTTAGCAATGGTGCAGCCTGCTGAATGAACATCTGAGGCACCAGCTTGAAGAGAATATTTTGGGAAGTCTTTATATACCCCAAGTCAGCAAGCATGTATGGTTTTATGTCCCCCAAATGGTAGAGCACATAGGTCCTAGAATTAAGCAGTGAATGTAACAGTAGCCCATTTAATTATCATTCCAAGTGACCCACTTAGGGAATTTGTGCTTCTCATTCTGAAAACTCTGGGCTTTGTGGGCTTAGATGCCTTGGTTACCAGAGGGAGAAATCTTCCACTAGAGAATGCAACAAAACTCCCATTAAAGCTCAAGCTTCAGCAACTACTGTTCAATCACTTTAAGTTTCTTGTGCCATGATACTGGCATACAAAGAACAGAACCACCAACCTGGTAAGTGATTCTGATTATCAAGAGGAGGAAGGACTGCTCTTACGTGAGCAGCAAATAATATGTTTGGCACTCGGGTGATCCATTTGGGCATCTCTTGGTAATTTGTTACTCAATTTTGATAGTAACTGAAAAAGTTTAGCAACCAAAACTCGAGAAGGACATACTGATGCCTCAGAGATGAAGCTCTGAATTGCTTTAACAGGTAAGCCATTGAGGCTAACAGAGGTGTCAGCTGAGGGTGAAGGAATTTTGAATGGGTAGCAAGAGAGGAGTATGGTGAATATTAGTTATAGCTTCAAAACTAGCTTCATTGGTGAAACCTAGTGTTCATTCCATTGACCATCTTCTTGTAAACTTCCTCCAGAAACAATAACACCGATCCCAGACCTGGTGTATGTGGATCTGAATAGCATAAGGTGTGAATTCTGTGGTGTTCACCTAGATCACACTTTAAAACTGAAGGACTAAATTTCTCATCTGAAGAGTATTGGTAACATATCTCTAAGCTGAGTCCCTCTCCAACACTTGTCCTTGGTGTTAAAAAGCTGCATTGCTCAAGGTTACCCCCTTCGCTGGGAGAGCCTGGGACAACTTGATATGGGGATATAAAAGCTGTGCCCCTCACCTCAATTTGAAACAACTATGAACGTCCATTCCAGGTCTAGGACTCTGCATGATTTTCTGAGTCTTTGCTACAAGTTCATCACAGTTCAACTTCTTTGTCTGCTGAATCCTGACTTCTTAACTTCCCCACAGGTGCTAATCCTGAAGGTGCCTCAAAATAGTCCTGCAAGCAAACCTCCCCCTCAGAGTCTACTCCCTGGGAAACTCAACCTTGTAACATCCTTACATTTAGAATAATATTGCAGCTAATAAATCTTGTTGTTTTTACTAATTTTTTATTCTTATGTATTGTGAGTGTGTGTGTGTGTGTGTGTGTGAACATATACTCACTATCAATGTCACTGAAGAAGCAAATCAATTAACTAAAAATTTCATTTTCAGCAAAACTTTCTTAAAAGGCCTTTTGGAGAGAGATACCTGGAGAGCCATGCTCAGCATTTGATTTGGAGGTGACTTTGAGGTCAAAGGTCTCTGAAATGTGAGCTTTTGTGAGAATGATAGAAAACTCCGTTCTAACTCTGGCTTCAGCATTTCCTAAACAAACAACTTGAATTACTACAAAAATTACACTTGAAAGTTGACTATATTTTTTTTTCTAACAATTCTAACAGTCACATCAGGACCTCTGTCTGAGTCTGTGTTTTGTTTTGTTTTTGTTTCTTGTTTTGTTTTTGTTTCTTGCTTTGTTTTGTTTGTTTGTTTGTTTGTTTTTGCTGCTATATCAGAAAACCACAGACTGGGTAATTTATAAACAATAGAAGTTTATTTGGCTCATGGTTCTGGAAGCTGGGAAGTCCAAGATTGAGGCACCACATCTGGTGAGGGCCTTATTCCTGCATCAGAACATGGCAGAAGGCACCAAGTGGTGAGAGGGCATGCGAGAGAGAGAGAGAGAGAGGAGGGCAGAGGGGCCAAAATAATCCTTTTATTAGGAAACTTCTTGTGGGATAACTAACCCACCCCCAAAATAATGGCATTAATCCATTCAAGAGGTCAGACCTCTCATGACCTAGTCACCTCTTAAAGCTCCCACTTCTCAACAATGTGACATTGAATTTCAGACACATGGACTTTGGGGATACTTTCAAACAAGAGCAGATCCTTACCTCTCTGCTGTTCTTTATGATTTACACATAAAATTTCACAACAACCCTGTGACTTAGGTAAGGCAGGTATTGTTATTCTCTCTTCTGTAAAATACAAGTGGGATGCGAAGAAACTTCATGTGTTTCCCAAGTTTGCATAGTTACTAAGTGGCAGCAGTATCAGAGGTCTGGGATGATTTGATTAATATATTAAAAAATGAAAGAAGGGAAAATCAGCATTGAAAAATGTTGCTATACTTTAAATGTTTATATTTAACGTATCATACCTTTTAAATGCCAAAACACAAAGGAAATATCTATACTGAACATTATATAAATTAATTTGGAGATATTGTCATTAATAAGCTTCCTTGTAAGCAACATATAATTTATATATTTGTACCATGTTTTAGAAGAGTGGTTCTGTCAAATAACCTTCTTATGTTCCATCTTCATGCCATTGATTCCCATACTCTAATCCAAGCCCAGGGCTCTTTCTATACCATTATTTTCTGATTTAAACTTGGGTTTTTATTCCTGACCTCTATGTTCCCTTTTTACTTAAGCTTATTTTTCAAAAGAGGATTTATTTATTATTACGGTTGTATTTTCTTTTATCCAATAAAATATCAAATTTTTTCTGTACCTTATAAGAAAATGAGTTCTTCACCTTCTTTCAGCCCCACCCCCACTATTTCTACATAACTATATACACACTTTTCTATTTTGGGTAGATTTATTCTTTAGAATTGCTTTGGCTATGATAAACTTTACTTAAGACATTAATAATTCTTGACAAGGGCTTCTTTTGTGTTTTAACTTTGAGAAGAAAACTCACTCTGCATAATTGCCCCATTCTTAACTCTGGCATAGATTGAAAACAGCAAAAGCTGATAACAAACAGCTTTGCCCCAAGTATACAAACTTCGGGTCTGCTTTTCTTTCTGCAGAATTTAGCTTTTAGCTATACATGGAGAACTTTTTGGTAAATTTAGGCTTGGAGATGGAAGAGAGAAAAAGGAACAAAGACAATTTAGACTTTGATTTGAATTCTCAGTAATCAAAAATAGTTTTTCTTATATTTAAAGAATAAAGTAAAAGATATTTAATAAACTTTATGTACTAATAAAAAACAAATTATAAAAAGATCAAAAACTTGAAACTGGGTTTTTGTATTTTTGGTTACTATAAGAAATTTAAGTGTGGCAAAGATGGAAATTGTATTTTAATATCTAGCACAGATTTTCATTCAGAAGGACAATTGTCTTTGTTTTAAACACAATTTAATAGATGTGTTTATAAAGATAAGGCTTTCTGGAAATAGCAGAGATAATTCAGTGAAGCAAATGAGGGCATCAGTTCATTCATCAATCAATGAAACAAACCTGTCCAAGAAAGGTACAATAATTTTGAGACTGGAGGAAATAGAATAGAGAAGGTGAGTGTATTAGTCCATTCTCACGCTGCTGTGAAGAAATACCTGAGACTGGATAATTTATAAAGAAAAGAGGTTTAATTGACTCACAGTTCTGCATGGCTGGGGAGGTCTCAAGAAACTTACAATCATGGCAGAAGGCACCTCTTCACAGGGCATCAGGAGAGAGAATAGGCACTAGCAGGAGAAATCCCACACACTTAAAAAAACCATCAGACCTCATAAGAACTCACTCACTATCACTAGAATAGCCTGGTGGGAACCACCCCCATGATTCAATGACCTCCCACTGGGTCTCTCTCATGACAGGTGGTGATTATGGGATTAAAATTCAAGATGAGATTTGGGTGGGGACACAAAGTTAAACCATATCATTATGCTCCTCTCCCCTCCCATATCTCATGTCTTCACATTTCAAAACACAATTATGCCCTTCCAACAGTCCCCAAAGTCTTAACTCATTCTAACCTTAACCCAAAGGCCAAATCCAAAGTCTCATCTGAGACAAGGAAAGTCCCTTCTGTCTATGAGCCTGTGAAATCAAAGGCAAGCTAGTTACTTTCTAGATACACTGGGGGTACAGGCATTGTGTAAATACACTCACCAAAAATGGGAGAAATTGGTCAAAACAAAGGGGCCACAGGCCCCATGTAAGTCCAAAATCCAATAGTCATTAATCTTAAAGTTCCAGAATGATCTCTTTTGCCTCATGTCTCACAATCAGGTCATGCTGATGCAAGAGATGAGCTCCTATTGCCTTGGGCAGCTCTGACCCTATGGCTTTGCAGGGTACAGCCCCTTTCCTGGCTGATTTCACAAGCTGGCATTGGGTTTTTGTGGCTTTTCCAGGCATGGTGCAAGATGCTGGTGGATCTACCATTCTGGGGTCTGGAGGATGGTGGCCCTCTTCTCCCAGCTCCACTAGGCAGTGCCCCAGTGGAGACTGTGGCGGGGGGTTCCAACCCCACATTTCCCTTCTGCACCGCCCTAGCAGAGGTTCTCCATGAGGGCTCCACCTCTGCAGCAAACTTCTGCCTGGATAGCGGGGCATTTCCATACATCCTCTGAAATCTAGATGGAGGTTCCCAAACCTCAGTTCTTGACATCTGTGTACCCACAGGCTCAACACCACATGAAAGCCACCAAGGCTTGGGGCTTGCACCCTCTGAAGCAATGGTCCAAGCTGTACCCTGGTCCCTTTTAGCCATGGCTGGTTGCATGGAACATGAAGCAGCTGGGATGCAGGGAACCATGTCCCAAGGCTGCATAGAGCAGTGGGGGCCCCTGGTCCCAGCCCAAAAAAACGTTTTTCTCTCCTAGTCCTCTGGGCCTGTGATGAGAGGGGCTGCCACAAAGATCTCTGACATGCCCTGGGGACATTTTCCCCATTGTCTTGGTGATTAACATTTGGCTCCTCATTACTTATGCACATTTCTGCAGGCTGCTTGAATTTCTCCCCAGAAAATGGATTTATCTTTTCTTTCACATAGTCAGGCTGACAATTTTCCAAATTTGTATGCTCTACTTCCTCTTAAACACTTAGTTGCTTAGAAATTTCTTGTGCCAGATACCCTAAATCATGTCTCTCAAGTTCAAAGTTCCACAGATCTCTGGGGCAGAGACAAAATGCTGCCTGTCCTTTGCTAAAGCATAACAATGCTAAAGCATAGCAAGAGTTACTTTTACTCCAGTTTCCAACGAATTCCCCATCTCCATCTGAGACCACCTCAGCCTGGACTTCATGTCCGTATCACTGTAAGCATCTTGGTCAAAGACATTCATTCAACAAGTCTCTAGGAAGTTCCAAACTTTTCCACATTTTCTTATCTTCTTCTGAGCCCTCCAAACTCTTCACACCTCTGCCTGTTACCCAGTTCCAGAGTTGCTTCCGCATTTTTGGGTATCTTTATAGCAGCATCCCACTCCTGGTACCAATTTACTGTATTAGCCCATTTTCACACTGTTATGAAGAAATATCCAAGACTGGGTAATTTATAAAGAAAGGAGGTTTAATGGACTCACAATTCCACATGGCTGGGAAGGCCTTAGGAAAGTTAGAATCATTGTGAAAGGCACCTCTTCACATGGTAGCAGGAGAGAGAATGGGTACCAGCAGGGGAAATCCCAGATGCTTATAAAACCATCAGCTCTCATGAGAACTCACTATCATTAGAACAGCATGGCAGAAACAGCCCCCATGATTCAATTACCTCCCACCAGGTTCCTCCCACAACACGTGGGGATTATGAGATTACAATTCAATACAAGATTTGGATGGAGACATAAAGCCAAACCGTATTAGAGAGGAAAAGTAAGAGGGTGAGGAGGGCTGAACAATGATGTTGAGGACTTGAGCAGAAATATGAAATCAGAGGGTAATTTCAGAGGCAAGCGTGACAAGCAGCTTCATAAGAATGACGCCTACATGGAAGATAGACTTCCTAATATAGCTGCAAGAATATCTCTTCCCTCATTTCCTCTACAGCAACTCTATCAATCCTCTATGACTGAAGTGGAGCAAGTTCCAGCATAGCTGCTACGTAGCCTAACAATGTCTGTTTCCTGTCTCTTGAAAGCATTTTCAGCGAGGGGTGGGATGGGGGGACAGAAGTCAAGACCAAGCAGAAGATGCCAATTTATAAATATACAACTAGCTGATTTTTTTATTGAGTAAAAAGAATATCTTGAATGCAGGCAAGTAAATAGCCAGTGCCTATGAGATGTAGTGGATTTTCAGCTGTATTTATATGGAATTAAAGTTTTACCATTGTTAGACATTATCCTACTTTTAGTAAATAGGCGGCAGACACTCAATTTGTATCACTAGTTAGGTTGATTTTACTCTGATGTCCTGTTTTCCTTAATTCTTTATCAGGCTTATTTTGATGTTGTGTTCTTCACAATTCTGTGTCAGTATTGCCAAAGATTTCCCCTGGCAGTATATGTGGCACCTGTAATTCATCACTTCCTTCAGCAGTCCTGAGTAAGGTAATATTAAGTTCGGTTTCCCCACAGAAGACAATCACTACATAATAAGTGCAACTACCTTGAGATCACCTTGCTATGGGAAGCTCAAGCCTTGTGAAGAGGCCCTGGGAAGTGTGACTTTGTGGATAGAGAGGTCAAAGAGCATAAAGGGACTGGATATTTGAGTGAATAAGCCATCTTGGAAGAAGATCTTTCATCCACAGCTGCTCAATGGACTCCATGTTAGTCAGAGATGAACTGTCAATGCTTCCTCAATTTTTGGCCTAAAATATTATAAGCCAATACAACGGTTCTCTTAAGCCACTTAATTTTGGAATAGGTTGTTACTTTCTAAGGGACTACCAGAAGAGTTTAGTATTTTATGTTTTTTATGTGATGTTTGATATGTGGGCTCTATGGTACAAAATGTTGAGTCAGACCTGCCACACAAACTTATTTGAAAAGTGTTATGGAAAAATCATTCAAAAGAACTATACTCTACATTTGAATTGGTCATGGACAGACTGAAACAAAAAAGTCTCTAGATGGTGACAAACAAGTAGAGAGGAAGAAATCAACGAGATAACAAAATTAAAGTTAGGTAAATCCCTCTAAGTGTGCTAGGCTTAGGAGAGGGCATTGAAACCCATCTTATTTAAGTTGCAAAGATAAGAGTGACTTGAGCTGGAAGCTGAATAACAGCTGAAATTCCCAAAGCTGTAAGTTTCAGATCACTAGTAATTAGAATAAGAGAAAAAATTTCACATTGACTATTTTAAAAAATGATCCCTTGACTTAGTACAATTCAAATACCTTGTATCTGCAGGTCCTAGGAAAGTATGTGGCATAAAGTTTGCAGTCAATAAATGTTGACTGTGTGATTGAATAAGGCAAGTGGCAAGTTGAATGGTCACCAAATAGTGAAATATAATTAAGGTATTTTCCATCTATCTCTACATTCTGGTAAGGTAATAAACACCAAAGATATAATTGCCTTATGGTGGAAGAAGCTGGTCCAAGTTGAGACTCCAGTTATAACTTGTTAAAAGAATCACTAGGAATTCTCCTTCCATGCTGTGCCTTTTGTCTCCATTACTGCCCTTTTATTTAGCACTTTTATTCATGCATGGATGTTTATTTTAGTGATTTTCCAATTAACATTTCTATGTTCATTGTATGGTGCCTCAAATCCTTCCTTATTTCTGTCCCCGTCTTTCACCTTGTATCCACAAGCCGTGCTGAAGAGCCCTTGTTTTAAACTCTCAAGGCACTCGATATTCACTTTTATCTTAAGGCTGAATTGCCCATTTGTAACACTTGGAGAGTAGGTACTATACCTCATTTATTTGGGATATCCAGAGCCTAAAATGCTACCAGGCAAGTAGCACTTGTTAGCAATAAATTATTAAACTATATAGCTCAAAAATACCACTTCTACACTTGTCAAGCCATTTTTATAACAGGGTTTATTTCCTATTTATATGCATAAATACTTAGGTTAGTGGTGACTCCTCAAGTCCTTAATTTCTACCAACACTTTTTCAGGACTCTTTGCTAAGGTTACAAGATGTATGAGAAGGGATACTATTTGAGAGAAATAAAAAAACATTGAAAAGACAAATACAAGGCTCTAAACACACATTTCCTACTTTAAATTATTTGGAGTTGAAAGATATATCTGGAAAACACTCTATTGCATGGTTAGGCATCAAGTATTAAATAATTTCATTTACAAAATTATTCTTCTTTAAATATTAGGTCAATAATATAACCAAAGGATGAGTTACTAAGTCAGTCAGTCTGCCTGGCCTCTTTCATAAATATTTAAATGATCTGTTATGGTGCCCCTCCTCTTTAGAATAGCAGCACCTCAGGGAATGAGTCATGTCTGTTTCATCTTTAAAACTTCTGCAAAGCACAGTGCCTGGCATGTGAGAGATGCTCAGTAAATGTTCAAGTAAATAAAACCCAAATACTGTCTTAGTCTGTTAATGCCACTGTAACAAAATACCTAAGACAGTAATTTATAAGAAACAGGTATTTATTTTTTTTCACAGTTACAGAGGCTGGGAAGTACAAGATCAAGGTGTCAGCAGGTCAGTTGTCTGGTGAGGGCTGCTCTTTGCTTCCAAGGTGGCACCTCATTGCTGCATCTTCCAGAGTGAAGGAAGGCTGTGTCTTCACATGACAGATGTAGTAAAAAGGAGCCTAACTCCCTCTGTCAAGCCCTTTTAAAATGGCACTACTTCACTGATTGGGTGGAGCCCTCAGGACTTAACATCTCCCAAAAGGCCCTAACTCACAGTATTGTTTCATTGGGATTCAATTTCCAACACAAATTTTTAAGGACACATTCAGACCACAGTAGATGCCAAATCATTGATTGTGCTGAAGTGCTGATGATTTTGAAATGGTAGTATAGAAAGGAAAAGAATCACTAGGTTTACAAATGAGATATGGAGAAAGTTGGGGGTAAGCCTATGCACAGGTAGAGACACTAAAATATGAAAAAAGTACACACCTGCCATTCACTTTTATTTTGACGTTTCAATTGCTCTAAATTTAACATATGTTCACAATATGGACATTGGGTTAGAATCTTTTTTTTTTTTTTTTTTTTTTTGCTGTGATAAAAATCTTCTGCTTTAACATGTGCTTCAAAAGGTACTATTTTCTGAATGATTACCGCTGTGTGAGTCCAGAAGAGTGATAAGTGAAAATCCATGCCAATGATTAAGAAGGAATTGGCTTTACTGGGAGCATGCACCTTAATTGTAATATTGTTTTCTTTCCCCTTTTTTGAAACTTTATTTTTATATCTATCTTTTTGGTTTTGGTTCATGGTTATGGGGTGTATATACTCTTAAATTTCTCTCAACTGTCAATTAATTTCAACTTGTTATGCATTTCTGCTTAGTTTAACAAGCGTAAGCTTTTTGGTTACTTGAACTGAAATTGTTGACCCATTATCATATATTTTACTTTATACATGTTTAAAGTACTTAAATATATTTTTAAATTAAGAGATACTACCTAGTTACTTAGGGTCACAAAACACATTTAACAAATATATTTAACATATGGATGTAAAATGAATACCTGCAGTAATCACCAAGGTTAAGAAACAGTATAGTGACAATACCCCAGAGACCAATGTTTCTACCCTGGGCATTTTTTCTCAATGTAGCTCCCTTTCACTTCCCTCTTAAACTTCTATACGCCTTTGCTTTCTAATGGTAGTAGCAAATTACCACAAACATAGCAATTTAAAACAATGTAAATGTATTATCTTGCAGTTTCCATGGTTCAAGAGTCTGGACATACATTAGTTTTGTCTTTTGTTTGTGGTCTCATAAGGCTGAAAGCAAAGCATTGGCTAAACTGCATTTCTTTTCTGTATCTCAGGTTTCCCTTTCAAGTTTATGTGGTTGGTAGCAGAATCCAATTCCTTGAAGTTGTGGGACAGAGAGGCACCTATTTTATTGAGTATCTGTCATGATAAGTCACTTTTCTCTTGCTGCTTTTAAATTTTTTTCTTTGGCTTTAGCTTTGACAGTTTGATTATCATGTGTCTAGATTTGAATCTTTTTGTGTTTATCCCATTTGAAATTTGTTGAGCTTCTTAGATATACAGGTTAATGTGTTTTTTAAGTTTGGAAATTTTTTGATAATTATTTCTCCAAATAGTCTTTTGCGCATTTCTCTCTTGTCTACTTCTGAGAATAATACTGTATATATAAATTTATAAGTTGGCATGCTTGATGGTGTTCCACAGGTCTCTGAGACTCTGTTAACTTCATTCTTTTTTCTTTTTGTTCCCAGACTAAATGATCTCAATTGGCTAATCTTTCAGTTCTCTGATACTTTATTCTGCCAGCTCAAATCTGCTGTTGAACCTCTCTAGTGGATTTTTCATTACAGCTATTGTATTCTTCAATCCAAGTTTTTGTTTGGTTATTTTCTATAATTTCTACCTCTTTATTGATATTCTTTATTTGGTGAGACATCATTTCCATTTGATTTTTTTAGATATGTCTTTCTTTAGTTCTTCCAACATATTTAAAATAGCTAATTTAGAAATTTTTGTCTAGCAAGTCAAAAGTCTTGGCTTCTTCAGGGACAGGATCTACTGTGCATAGAGCATGCGCTTTTTGTTTTTTGCATGTCTCTTTTTTTGTTATTGAAAACTGGACATTTTAAGTAATATAACATAGCAACTCTAAAAATAATTCAATCCTCCTTAGGGCTTGATGTTGTCACTGTTTGTTTTTGGTTTTGGCACTGCTGTTATTGTGGTCATTATTATTGTTGTTGTTGCATTTGTTTGTTTAGTTACTGTCCTGAACTAATGTTGCAAAGTCTTTATTCTTTACTATATATTGTCCATGAAGCCTCTGCTTTGCTAGCCTACTGGTCAGTTAATGACTGGACAGATACTTCCTTAAATGCCTGGAACCAGTAAGTCTCTCAGCTATTGCTGAGCTGCTCTGTGTGCATGTTGGGGCACACCTTCAATGCTCAGGCAGGTAGTTCATAATTCTGGCTTAGCCCTTACTTCCTGCATTTGTAAATACTGTCAGAAGTAAGAGCCATTGCCTTTATGGTTCTGGACATGAACACAGGTCATGCACACAGGTGCAATGTTAAATAATTTGACAACTATTTTCATCTAAAAGGCTGCTCACACTGAATGAAAAATAAAGAGATACAAAAAAGACAGTTTCTGGGAGTCAGGGTTTCTAGGAAACTTTCAGACAGGTCGAAAAATGACAATACTCTAAATGCTGCTCACACTGAATGAAAAATAAAGAGATACAGAAAAGACAGTTTCTGGGAGTCAGGGTTTCTAGGAAACTTTCAGACAGGTCGAATAATGACAATTCTCTAAATGCTGCTATTGGGGAGGTTCAAATGTGTTCTGCCCATCTAGTGATTGTTAAAGTACTGGTTATCACCATGACTGTGGGGCTGCTAGTATTTAAAACACCTGTGGAATTAGAGAATAAGGTATTGGAATAGAGTAAATTAAAATGCCAGACAGCTTTCTATTCTTATCAGGACTCAGCCACTTTTCTGGAATAAATGCTCTCTAGGTTGTTAGAAGTCTTTGGTTAGTTTCTAGAGTTTTGAAAAAGTTGATTTTGGTAATTTTTGCATGCATTCTCATTGCTTTAATGGAGGAGCAGATATTTTCATTTCCTTATTCTGCCATTCCTACTGATGTCCCTGTCATGTGTCTTGATGAAAAAAAAATTTTCATTTTAATATATTCTACTTTATCAATTTTTCGTCTGTAATTTTGATAAATCTTTTCCTAATATGTGATCATACTCTAATACATATCATAGAATATTATTTTTTAACATACTCTTGGGTTGAAGCTATTAACACTGGCTAATTTGACATGTCAACTCATATTAGAAGCCATTGTAGCATTATTATCAAATTGATTGCTATCAGGTGGTAAATAATCTTACCAGAATTTATGTACCAAATCAATCTTTAGAAAACTGTATTTCTACCCTTCACCTCCAGTTTTAAATCTTGGAATCATGGAGCCAGAGGGTATTTAACGATCACTTAATTACTTGGACCATGTAAGGTGGTTTTTCATTCCTGCTTCTCTGATTAAATGTGGTGCTTTCTTTTTGTGTGTGTGCAGAAATAGAGTTCTAGAATCAGGGGAAGTTGGTATAACCTACTGTACAGTGAGATCCAGAAATGCCCAACAGAAAGACCACACAATACACTAGAAGACTGAAAGTCTATGATGCAGAGAGAGATTAAATCTGACCAATAAAACATATTGGTAATGTTGAAGGACATGCAACTACAGACATTGTTTTTTTCTTGTCAGGCAGTCTGATAATAAATTTTTTTCTATAAAAGGATATTGCTTAAGTTGAGTGATGACCTCTCCATATGATTTTATCCTTATATTTCCATAACAATTGATATCCCCCACAATCACATTTCTTAAAGTTGTACCCAATTTAAAATTTTACTAAACTACTCCAGGTAATAACAGGCAATATTTTAAGGGGAACTCTTTGTTCAACCCACATGGGTAAGGAGATAAGAAAACTAGATAAAAAAGCTTCTAAATAAAATTTTATCAACCATGTATTACAAAAACCTGAGTCACTAAAAAAGTATCTAAATCCCAGTGGAAATGCCTACTATCCTGTTGATAAGAACAAAATACTATTTATTTATTTATTTTTTTTTTTAAGAGAAAATAGCCTCTCAGCAGTTTGATGGGTTTTAAGAACACAAAATACCAGACGCTTCCTGATGAGGGCCACCTGCTCTCTCCTTCCCATAGAAGGGTTCCTAGGCTATCCTCACTTCCATTCTTCCGTTGTTCATTATGTATCTGGTGTATGCATGAATACCAATGGAGATATTCCCCAGCTGGTACTTCCTGTTTTAATTGTCTGGGTCTTTTCCTTTACTAGCTTGGAAGAGTTTTATAAGCTTCTCCCAGGGTGGTCAAATGTAGCTGTTTTTCCTAGCAAAACACAGTCCCCACCGAATGAGGCCCTCCTTTACCAGTTACCTAACCCTGGATGAAAAAATGTGCTGTGTATTAATAATTCTCTTCTTCCTTCACACTCCTTAGCTAGAACCACCTTACAATATTTGCCTCTTGCCCACTCCATCTTCTCTCTTCTTTGTATAGGTAATTTTCCATTTTACCGAGTCAGGAGTTTTACTTGGTACCTTCTTGATGGCTGTTTTTTAAATTTACACTATTCCTCAAGGCTCAACTGAAGTATACGTTATAAAAAGTACATGTGATTTTTAAATCAGACCCTGAGCAAGGCTTAATTATTAAGATGAAGGACGGTGTGTTTTATTTTGCCCTGTGAAAACTATATAACAAGCCATGCCTCTTCCTTGGCTATAATTTCTAGGAAGTTAAGGAATATTTTTTTCTTTTAAAATAGCTTATTACAAAATTCTAGTACAATTGTCTTTCAATGTATTGTTTTGCCATGGTTCTTAACATTTTCTGGGTCACGAAAGTCTTTGAGAATTTAAAGAACTCCTAGAATAATGTACATTTGCCAAAAATTTTGCATGCAATTCAGGAACTTCTGACATTCTTCCATGGAACTATGGGTTCTATGTGTTCTCTGATTTTTCTAATTTTAATTTTCGTTTCATATAAAAAAGTTATTAACTTTCTAAATTTACTAAAGGCAGTATTATAAACTGTTGCACATTTCTTTGTAACATAGTCATAAATTTTGAATGAGTAGAAAATTTACTTGTTTGCAAGTTAAAAAAAATCAACATTTTGAAGGATGAGCTTCAAAATTACAACTAGATAAATTGCTATGGGCATATACATTGATATAACCACTTTGAAAATCAATTCGACATTGTTTTATAAAGTCAAATTTTCACATTCATTATGACTCAGCAGTTCCACTTTAGGGTATAAATCCAAGAGAAAAAAAAATCAAACTTATACCAAGTTATGTTACATATTTATATGTAGATAGGTACATCTATATATATCCATAGATATATAGGTATGTCTTTTTATATCCATATATAAATTACAGATATATAGATAGATAGATATCTACCTATATACACACAAACATACATGCACAGAAAGATATATATACCTATATATCTTTATATATCTCTCTATATATTATATAGATATACAGATAGGTGTAGATATCTATTTATCTGTATGTACACACACACACACACACACACACACGCACCCAGAGAGAGAGCACCTATTCTCATTATGTGTTATATTTATGTTCTTTATAGTTGCTGTGAACACAGGATTACTGAGCCATTGCTCCTAAGGGAAATACAGAATTCAGTTTCTGTGAAATGCTGATCATAATATTTTCATTAACTGAGTAATACATAACCTTGTTTTATGTGTACTTTTGTTTAAAGACATCTCATTTAATATATATTTTTGGTTGATTAAGATTGAATAACACTGTAGCTCATGCTTTAATGAAGCTTATTTAACACATATTTTCTCGGGAAGACACATCACAGCCTTAAGATTAGGACAGCACTGCAGCACCATGTTTGGGGACCATTTTAAAAAGCAAAACCTCCCAGCACTTTGGAAGGCCGAGGCAGGTGGCTCATGAGGTCAGGAGATCAAGAGCATCCTGGCTAACATGGTGAAACCCCATCTCTACTAAAAATACAAAAATTTATCCAGGCGTAGTGGCACAAACCTGTAGTCCCAGCTACTCTGGAGGCTGAGGCAGGAGAATCTCTTGAACCTAGGAGGTGGAGGCTACAGTGAGCCGAAATTGCACCACTGCACTTCAGCCTGTGCGACAGAGCAAGTCTCTACTCTATCTCAAAAAAAAAAAAAAGGGCAAAATCACCAACAGAAATAACAAAAATGTAAAGAAAATGTGGCACAAAATAGAGTGCAAGAAAACCCCACTCGTTTGCAGTATGATAGGTAAAACAAGAGGGCAGAGAATCACCTTGCTTGACCTCAGCTGGGAATGTGCATCTGGAGGCTCAGTCTTTCTACAGCTCAGTACATGTCTATGAATGGCTGTGAAAACACAATAAGTATCGATTTGGGGCTTGCACACATATTTTAGGAATAAATAAATTTGCAAATATGGAATTCATGAATAATGAGGACCCACTGTGTATATGTTTGTAAGTATATATTTATATATTTAATGTGTGTGTGTGTTTGTGTATGTTAAAACCTAGCACATAAAGCAAGGGGTTTATAAACACAGGGGCTGTTTTCCACACCAGGCAGGACCAACAATGATAATCACTCTGTTACCTATTTCCACAAGAAATGAAACCACCCTAAGATTTTAGAGACTTTAAAATACTTTTTGTCAAAATATTCGAGGGGTCAGATATATAAATCACATGCACACCACACAGTGTTCCATCAGCTTGCATGCTCTTCTTATCTCCTCGACAGTGTCCTATTTCATCTCCTGTTTATTTTATTTCTATTTTTTACTTTATCTCAGTTTTTTTTTAATTCATCATTTCCATAGGTTTTTGGGGAACAGTTGGTGTTTGGTAAGTTCTTTAGTGGTGATTTGTGAGATTTTTGTGCACCCATAACCCGAGCAATATACACTGAACCACTGAACCCAATTTGTAGTCTGTTATCCCTCACCCCCTTCCCACCCTTTCCCCCTGAGTCCTCAAAGTCCATTGTGTCATTCTTATGCCTTTGCATCCTCATAGCTTAGCTCCCACTTACGAGCGAGAACATACAATGTTTGGTTTTCCATTCCTGGGTTACTTCCCTTAGAATAATAGTCTCCAATCCCTTCCAGGTTGCTGCTAATGCCACTAATTCATTCCTTTTTATGGCTGAGTAGTATTCCATCATCTATATATCACAGTTTCTTTATCCACTTGTTTAGTGATCCGCATATGGGTTGGTTCCACATTTTTGCAATTGCGAATTGTGCTGCTATAGACAATGTGTGTGCAAGTGTCTTCTTTGTATAATGACTTCTTTTCCTCTGGGTAGATACCCAGTAGTGCCCTTGTTTCAGAACAGTAAAGTAGGTTTTCCTTTTTTTCTGGGTCAGAACATTTCTGCCACACTTTGTTCTTCTCAGAGTCTCAGAATGTCTAACAGCCTTGGGGCCTATGTGAGCATTTTCTTTTCCCCCAAATACAGTAAGTTCTTCTTAAGAGAAGTTATTTATTTTCTGCCTCATTAAAAGTGTGTCATTTAGTATCATACTGAAAAGCTGTTTTTTTACAATCATGATTGCAACCATGACCCATTTATTCTGGAATTCTATCATCCCATATTTCTGAGACTTGTTCATCTCAGGATGTGTATGCTGGATCATGAAAGATTGTATTTACAACAATGTCAGCAGTGTTTGAGCATCTATAATGTTCAAATCTGTATGCTAGTTGTTGATTGGAGTCATAAATATGAATATGCACAGTCCTGCCCTTGAACGTACCACTGAATGGGGCAAACACACATTAAATGAAATAGTTCCTCTGCAAAGCAGATTATGAACAGTGTGAAGGTAGAAGCATGAAGGAACAAAGATGGTGCTGAACCATTAAGTGTGGGAGGCTGCAGATTATGGAAACCCCTTGGGGGGTTGAGACTTGGAGGGAGATCAGAGATTTGCTTAAAGATGGCTCTCCTTTATATCCTAGGAATGATGTCTTGGTAATGCTAACTTAGTTTTGGCTTCTTCCTCCTAGTTAGGTTTCCTCCAAACTGATGCCTGAGACATGACTTGGGTAAAAGTAGTTTATTTAGGAAGTGACCCCAGGAAGCAGGAGAAAGGGAGTGAAGGGAGTGCAGTGGGGAAGGAGAAAAAGCAAAATGAGAGAGCATTATTGAGGTTGCTGCTGCAGGGAACAAGAACTTGATTCTACCTGAATCTTTGAGAAGTGTACAGATTTGACCTTGAATTGTCCACTCAAAGGACAGGAAGCTGGAAAAGTTATCCTCTGTTTTCAGTTTCACATTACTTGAATTATGTTCCTGTGATTTTTAACTCTCCTGTATTTCTGGATTCAATTATGGGATGGTCAAATTGGCTTTTGTGACATCAGAAATGGCACTTGGGCAGCAAGCAGAAGAGAGGAGAGTGTATTTGAAGAAGCGTCATCTCCAGGTTAAGTATAAGATTCCATAGTAATGTGCACCAGAGCTGCAGCTACAACCAGGGAAGGCTGAAAGGCTATGGCACAGAGCAGCAAAGATACCTGCTAGAAGTACAAAACGTGTCCAAAGGTGTTCAGGATTGGAAGCAAGGAAGCCAGTTAGAATATGAAAGTAATAAAGGATTTATCCCTTCAATGTCTTTCCAACATTTTCTGTCTGCCTGGAAGACTTTTCCCTCCTCACTATTAGCCTAAACTCTACTCTTTCTTCAAAGCCTAATTAATAGGCACAGCCTAGAATAGTTCTTGGAACTCAATACATGTTCAATATTATTTGCTGAATAAACAGCTAGCATATTCATTATGATTGAAACTTTACACACTCATTGAAGTTAATACCCCCAAAAGCTTGATATACATGCATTGGTATCTCAATTTTCTAGACATATTCATATATTCATTCAACAAAGATTGCTGAATGTCAGCAATGTACTGGGTTATAGAAGCTGGTAAGGAAATCAATCCTCAAGAAGGTTAAATCTTTTGCCAAAGAACTCATAGTCAGTGGAAAAAAATATACTCAGTGATACTTTCTTGCATTCATCTACCACCATTCTTCTATTCCATAATTCTCACAGTTAACTCTTATCAACTCACAGCCATCTCATCAATCTTTAATTCCGATACTGCACTGTGATTTTTTCATTTGTCATGCTATGTGATACTGTGCGTTTTCACCTTTTATGTTTATCTTTGTCTTTTCTCTTCAAATGAGCCCTTTGAGGGCAAAACCTATGGTATCATGCTTTTTCATAGCCTCAGGCCAAGGCAAGACCCTATAGTGGTACCTTCTAATGCATTTTGGTGATTATCTAGATCTTTAATAATACTCATTGGCTCATTTCTCTTCCTATTAAAGTATCACGGAAAGAATACAATGTCATCTGATGTGAATGCAGAGCTGGCATCTGAATTAAAACCTTTTATGGTAACATCGGAACTTTGCTGGAAATAGATAAATAATAGCAAGGCAAAAATGGGGACTTGTGGACAAACAATCTTTTGCAACATTTTTGGGGGGAGAGTTTCATTTGAATTCAAAATTTGACAGTGGCTGGAAAAGACTGTGTTTAAGGAAAGATATACAAGCTTGGACACATCCAGATACATCCCATCCACCTGTTGTCTGTTACCCCTCACAATGTAACACTCTCTAAAATGCCTCTAGTACATATGTCTAGAACAGTGTGGTCCAACTGAAATGTAAGGTGATCCTATAAATGCAATTCACATAGGTCATTGACATTTTTCTCTTGGCCACAATAAAAAAATAAGAGGATTGGGAGGCAGAGGCGAGTTGATTACCTGAGGTCAGGAGTTCGAGACCAGCCTGACCAAGATAGTGAAACCCTATCTCTACTAAAAATACAAAAAAAATTAGCTGGGCATGTTGGTGGGCACTTGTAATCCCAGCTATTTGGGAGGCCGAGGCAAGAGAATCGCTTGAACCTGGGAGGCGGAGGTTGCAGTGAGCTGAGATCATGCCACTGCAACTCCAGCCTGGGCAACAGAGCAAGACTCTGTCTAAAAAAATTAAATTCAATTAAAATTTAAAAAAAAGTAAAAAACATTAAATTCTTTTTAATAATATATTTTATTTAACCAAATATATTGAATATATTATTTCAGGTTGTAATCAATGTAAAAATTCATAAATATTTTACATTTTTTATCACACTAAGTCCTCAAAATCTGGTGAGTATTTTACACTTTTGTCATATCTCAATTTGTACTCACTACATTTCAAGGACTCAGTAGCTAGTAGCTAATGGTTACATTTTGGACAGCACAGGTTTCTAAGCCAACTTCTACAGCTGGTTTTCCTGGTGTGTGTGTGTGTGTGTGTGTGTGTGTGTGTGTGTGTGTGTGTAGTGTATGTGTTTCTGACATATGGGTTTTTATAGCAGTTTCCCTATGGTACCTCATCCTGTTTGATGATAAACTTTCAGAATAAAGCCCATGGACCTTGGCTATCATATGATGTATTCTAACATACATATTACATTCATATATTCTATTAATATCATGTATACTTTTCTGCCCAACGTGGGCTCTTGATAAGTGCTACTTTTCTGAAAATTGGGAGTGTGTAGAAAAAAATAGCATCTTCTGCATTAAAAAGCAACTAAAAATAAACATTTAATTTTTAATTAGAAAGATCTCAAAGAAATGGGCATCTGTAAACCTTCTTGGGAAACTATATTAAAATTATGGGTTATTTTGTTTGTGTATTCTGGGTTCTGCCTTTTACAGCTCCTTAGAAAAACAATGAGTACTTGAAGTCTTGTTATTTTTTTTCTTAATTTCAAAGCCCAAATGGAAAGTATGAGTTGACATGAACTTTTCTGTCCTTTTCACGGTGTAGGGGAGCTGAAGTTGTGTACTGCATAAAACCAGGGCCTTGGAAACAGATAAGCTACAGATTGAATCCCAGATCTTCACTTTACTAGCTGTGTGACTTTGAGCACTTTCATTGATCTCAATAAGCCTTTGATTATTTTGTTATACAAATTTCCTCTTTTGTAAAGCTGAAGTATTCATGTTTGTTTTTACTCTTAAAAGTATCTTGAATCCAATTATTCTTCTCAAATTCCATCATTAACGTCTTAGTTAAGCAACTGTCAACTCTTGTATTAATTACCTGAAAGCATGCTTTTTCCTGTGTCTATGTATCCCCACCTACAAAACAATTTCTCCACAGTAGCCAGAGGTTTTTCATCAAGTGCACATCTGATTTTACACAGTTTACTAATGACTGCTGAGATGAGCCACTTGTTTCTATTGATGATTGGTTTTTGTTTTTGCAGCCAGGAGATGCCAGCGTTCTGTGCTTTAGTTAAACGCCAGTTGGTGTTTCTTCACTGACATTTTCCTCTCCTCTTGATTACTATTATCAGTCTCAAGAGAAGCAAGATTGTTTAAAATCTATTTTTAATTCTCCAAATTTGAATAAATTATTCATTATAAAAATCACAAAAACTAGTCAATTTACCTACGAGTCATAGAATACCCAGTACTATTCCTTTATCAGTTATTAGATAGAAAGATTTCAGGTGGACAATGAGGGCCAATACCACAATTCACTTGCTGCTGAGAATGCACAATGGTTGCTTATACACTACCAAGTTTGCCTCTTTGGGTCTCATTCTTTGCCTACTCAGTTTAGCAGCTCCTGCACTGGAGACTTTCCATATCCCTCCAAGCCCATCTCTTGTTCTTCTCCAACCAAATTGCAATATTTATCAATGTCTTCCATCAATTCTTCCTTGACTATGTGCTTTTACTCTGATTTATTTTGTTTTACATAACATTGTTTTATGTCCATTTGCCTCATATAAATCCTGATTCAGTTCTTCCATGCGTGAAACCATGCCTAAATTAAGCCCTGTGGCTGTTACTCTGCTATCAAGTTCTTGTCGCTCATTTCCAAATTCTCATTTTAAACCATTTGAGTACACTGATGGGGATGTTACATTGCGCTATTCTTAAGTCTTTTCTTGTGCTTACACTGTCTCCCCAAATGAAGGGGGGTGACAGTATAAATGGCAAGAAATTGTCTTTCTTTTTTCCCTTCCATTTCTTTTGTGATGTAAACAATGCCTTAGAGACTGTTCTACTCAGCATACGAACTTATTATTTAGGAAATAGTGAATATATCGTAGCCAATATTTTGAGCACCCATTATTTCAGGCACATAAATACATCACCTACCTTCCTTCTTTCCTGCCTTCC
This sequence comes from Hylobates moloch, assembly GCF_009828535.3. Classification (NCBI taxonomy): domain Eukaryota; kingdom Metazoa; phylum Chordata; class Mammalia; order Primates; family Hylobatidae; genus Hylobates; species Hylobates moloch. Next base: position 101,492,870 of record NW_026652284.1, read on the forward strand.
TTCCTTCCTCCTTCCCTCCCCTTCTTCCCTCCCCTCCTCCTTCCCTCCTTCCTTCCTTCCCTCCTTTCCTTCCTTCCTTCCCTCCTTTCCTTCCCTCCTTTCCTTCCTTCTCACTCTGTCACCCAGGATGGAGGGGAGTGGCATCATCACAGCCCACTGTAACCTCAAATTCCTGGGCTCAAGCAATTCTCCCACCTCAGCCTCCTGAAGAGTTGGAACTATAAGCTGTGCCACCATACCTGGCTAATTTTTTTATTTTTTGTGGAGATGGGGTCTTGCTAGGTTGCCCAGGTGGGTCTCAAACTTCTGGCCTCAGGTGATCTTCCCACCTCGGCCTCCCAAAGTGCTGGGAAAACAGATGTGAGCCACCACACCAGGCCTCATAGAAATTTTTGTCTGCATCAGTAGCACACAAAGCTAGTACATTTCTTTTACAAGTTGCATCCTATTCTGTAATATGAATATAATATAAATTTATTAAACAATATTCCTATTGATTATCACTTTGGCTACGTTCAAATTTTCAAGCAATTAACAAAATACTGCTATGAACATACCATGCCTTTGAGGATTTATGCATCTATAATCCAGAAAAAAAATTGTTAGATGTGGGATTTATACATTTGCACCTGCAAAATGGCAATATTTATTAAAAACTTCAGTGGTTTCAAAGTGTGCATGCCTTGATAGTTTAGATATACTTCCCCTTCTTCTTTCTGGGACATTAAAAAAGCAATCGTAATAAATACACCTTGATGACGAGGGTAATCACAGTGCTGGGAATGGTGGCTGAAGAAGATACAGAGGGTAAATTTTATCATCTCAAGATGATGTAAATCGACTATTTGATTAAACCACTGAAAATAGATATTAGATCGTGTGTGTGTGTATGATTATATATATATATATACACACACACACAGTATATATATATTATATATATACACACAGTATATATATAATATATATATACACACACACTATACACACACACACACACACACACACACATAACTTTACAAAGACCTCACAGCTGGTTAAGTGGTGCAGACAGGAGCTAACCCCAGTTTTGAATTTCACCATAGCCCATCCTCTTTGGGTCTTTCTTCCAGGGTTCCAAACTGGTTTAAATTTTGGTTAATGTCTCAATTGCTGATCAAGTTCTTCATAATAGTAGAAAAAAGTATATTTTACAAAATACTGAAGAAACTAGATATTGGGGCCAGACAGTCATTTGGTCCTGAGAGACTTTCATATTTCTGAGCTTTTTGTGACCATTTTGTAATTGTTTTTATCTAGGCTCCCGCTAACTTACAATTTCCTTTTCTTTTGTTAATTTCTTCCCTCTTTCTCATTCTTTTCTTCTTTCTCTATTTCTCTCTTTATTATCAGCATATCTTCATTGCTGTTACCAACCATATTGTCTTGCTAGTAAGAATTAGATTAAGAAGTATATTTGATGCCTACGTTTTTTTCCATTTTGGCATTATCCATATAAGACTCAGCATTTTTAAATGATGTGATATATTGTATGCTAAATTACATTGCCAGATGATACATTGGTGATATCTGTAAAACGGATGTATTTACAGAATAAATGTAATAAGCACCATAGAGTAAAATGTAGATTATGGCCGATGTATGTGAGAAAAATAAGTGGATTTACTCTGAATCAAAAGTCCTCCTCCAATATCCCAACTTTTAAAAGGGATATTAGAAAATAGAATGTTCCATCTTTGCCTTGCACAGTTAAATAGAGTGTACCTTTCAAAATATACCTTGTTGTATAATCTTGTTTACTGAAAATTTACTTATGATCTTCTCACCAATTAGATGTATCTTTGTGAAATACCAAAGTGGTCAGCTGACAAGACAAACTTGCCTCTTTATGGGCCCATTGTCTCAAACAATTCTGCCTGTTTTCACCCCAGACAATTTGCCTTCTATCAGTTTTCTTCGTGTTGTAATTGCAAAAGCATGAACTCTGGTTTCAGACAGATCTGGACTTAATCCTGGTTTTGATAATCACTGGATGATCTTAGGCCATTTATTCAACTTCTCTAAGTCTCGGTTTCCAATCAAATAACCCAGAGACTTTCTCCTTGTCTGTGTTAGACAGCCAAATATCCTAATAATTATTAGGAGGATGGAGGCAATGTCTCTGTGTTTGTAGAATTTGCTTTTAGACATCCCTTATACAGAAACAGGTCATGGAGCCATGCCTGAAATATGGTCAGATAAGGCCTACACATAACTATGGGTCTGTTTTTGCTTTCCTTCGCCTTCCTTTCACCCTTATCTTATAAAAAAGATATATAAAGTACATGATACAGAGAACCAGCCCTTACTTAGCTCATCTGTAAAATCAATGTTTTCATTGCCAGCTATTATTTAATCCACTTCATGTGTGAGAATGGCATTCCATAAAGAACCAGTTTGCATAATTTGAGGATCAACCACTTGGGACAAACTGTGCTGTAGCTGCACTTTGTCTGCCACACACATTGTTTCACATCTCAGATCTCACATCTTCTCTACCTTGTGGGGGTAACGTCTTTCTCTCAGGACGCAAACACTTGAAAGAAAAGTTGAACTTATGATGCAGAAGAAAAACCAAAATGAGTCCAATATTTAGGTTGTGAACACCTATACAAATATTTCAATAATTGCAAGCCTCATTTATTATGAATCATTTCATAGATGTGGGCAGAGGGAAATATTGAAGATGACGCAGAAGCATACGGAAAACAGATGCGGAGCAGTCAGGATTACTGCGTCCTGATAAATGTTTGAAAGTTACTAACTACAGTGACCTGTGCATAAACCTAGAAGGAAGAGAATGAGAGGAACAATCAGTATTCAATATGTGTTTAGTAAGTGCCAGATACTGGGCCACACAACCTAAATGTATTTGACACCCTCAGTGATTCTGGGCTGTTGGCACTCCGATCATCATATTCCCACTTTGTGGATAGGTAAAATGAGACTCAGCTGATGTAATTTTGTCACAAGTGTAACAGTGGTGTAGCTGGAATTCAAATGCTAAAGCACCTAACTGACTATCATACTGTGTTCAAAAGGAAAAAGATAAAGTGTGAAAGCTGGCAAGTTGAGAGGCAGAGGACAGAAACCTGTAACAGCAGGCTTTTAAATTTTTCTTCAAAATAGGACCCAGTTTGAGGTGAAGTGTTTCTCTGACAAAAGTAACATGCAATTATAAAAACAAAAACAATGTTGGATTAGGGATAATTACTTAATAGAATATCAAATGGGATAAAGCATTTACCAAAAACAAAACAAAATTTAAAAACCTGGACAACAGAGAGGATGCTAAAGTGAACCAGGATGTGAATGAGTGGAAGAGGCACACACATGAAGCCAGCTGTAGAGAGGAGGATGGCGATGATTAGCACTGATTCCAGTGAGTATTAGAAAAAGACCGTTCTTTCCAAGAGAAGGGGCGTGACAGAGCCAGCGCTTGGGCAGGCAGGGACCAATGGTGTCTTCACTGGTTTATGCAGGCTTCTATTTCACATCATTCCTTTTGTTCCTTTTTTCTTTATTCTTCTTCTAAAACAATATCTGACAAAAAAAAAAAAGGAAAACCTCAGTTGCAAGATAAATGCTCTTTAGAAAGTACACATGACTATTACGTGAACCCAGAACTCATTGCCTACTTACCTATCATGAGAGAGATGAGACGTGGGATGGTATTTTAAATTGTACACACTTAATACAACTCAGATTTGTCAAAATAATAAGAAGAAACAGAAGAGAAAAAAAGTAACTTTTATATTTTTTATATATTAAATAAACTTCTTAAATCTCCCTTTAAAACTTTATTATAAAACTTTAAAACTTTAGCATGCCAATTCAAGGTAACAATCTCCTCCACTTTTTAAGTTTCATTTTGCATAAATATTCTGCCAATGTAAACTTCTGATTCTCTATCAGAGCTGATTTGCTCATCCAAAGAGTCTCTCAGTCCCCTCTTGAGATGTTGTCTTGTTGTAAGGGGTAAACTACCTAAACTGTCTCTGCCTCAATTTCTTAATCTGTAAAATGGAGAAGAGTGTTACTTACCTCAGAAGGTCTCTTCAGATGGTTTGAGTTAAACATACATGAGAACATTTATCATTTAGCATTTTTAGTATTTCATAATTTTAGGATTTAAGTAAGATAGAAAAAGTATGGCATATAACCAACTCAATAGATGCTATTTTTCTTTCCTCTTTCTTTTCCCCTGGAATTTAGTCTTTCACCTCTGCCCTTGTTTTTGAAGGTTGCGGAAGGATGTGGTATGATAGAATCAGGCTTGGAGAGCAGCAAGAAATAGAAATGTAGGATTAAATTTGCCCATTTCACACACTGGGAAGAGTTCTACAGTGCCAGCCTCCTGATCAAAGCTTCTAAAAGCATGGTTTTCCAAGGACTGTTGTTGATGCTTTACTTAGGGATGTTTCTAGGAAAGGAGGGATATATAGTCCTCAAACTGATATCAACTACTTGCAGGACCCTGGAAATTTAGGGAAAAAAAATCTGATTATTGGACTAAGCAATTTGAGGCCTGTTACACACACAAAAGTGGCCATAGAAAGCAGGTTATCAATGATTAGAGTGGATCCCAGAAGTGTAATGTATTAGAAAAACCTCTTGCATTTTTCAGAAGGAACCCACAGAGGCTCTCTTGATTAGCCAGAGACCAGTGGTTTTCCCACAGCTGGGAAAGCAGCTCAATTCCTTCTGGAATGATAGTAGACTCCAAACATTTTCATGAAACCGTTTCTGCATTAGTTAGCTCATGCTGTGTAGCAAGAAACCACTCCAAAACTTCATGGCTTAAACTGACATCCATGTATTTGGTTTACAATTTGAGTCATCAATTTGGGTTATGCTCAGCTGGATGTGGCAGGATGACTCATGTGTCTGAGGTCAATTCCTAGGTCATCTGGGAACCAGTTGGTCTCACAGGGGCCTCAGCTGAGATGAGTTACTTGACTGCTCATGAGCTGTCGCCCACTCCAGCGAGCTGGACTGGACTTGTTCCTTTGGTGGCAGAAGGGAGAACATTTAGAGGGTTCAGGGAATCTGTTTCTTTGAAGAGGACAAAAATATCTCATAATCAAATAAGGCTTTATGTCTATTTTGCTCCTTTAAAAATGAATCTTTTTTTCCTCTAGTTCTAAGTTGAAAGTTGTTCTGCTATTATTAATCTGAAAGGAGAATGTGATTCAATTCACATTCAGATTTACTCCAAAAACACCGTAGGTGAGCACAGACCACAGCTGCCTCAGTCTCCTTAGGATACCTGGCCTGACCATTTTGCTCATAAGATTATCCTTCATTACATGGATAACAGATCAAATATATACTAATTCAGAAGTGTAAAATATTTAAAAGGTTGGACTCCTTCCTTAGATCATGAGAAGAGAAAGCTCAAACTTGACAGAGCAAATATGGCAAAGATAACTGTGGTACTGCTGTTGAAATAGCCTGCGATGCTAGAAGCTGCCTTGACTTGATTGCGGAAGGACCTCACCTAGCACAGTAATATTTAGGTCATTGACATTATAAACTGGAAGGCACAAATCTAAGAGATCTCAGAAGCAGGGGAAGGAATTTATAAGACAAAAAAAAATAAGAGAAGGGGAGGTAGCAGGAAGGAGAGGGAGAACACAGATAGTGAGAGGAGAAAATTAAAAATGGAAAGTAGAAAGTAAAGGGGTAAAGAGAAGGAGACCCAACACAGTTGCAGTTCTGTAGCAGGAAAGGATTTTAAGCAACACCTGGGCTTTGTCCTCAAGACATTCTTGCACCTACCGTGTCTAGAAATAGGAGGAAGAGATGGGCAGAGCCAGGACTAAGAGGAGGTGAATATGGCATTTACCTTGGGTTCCAATTTTAAGGGAGCACAAAAACATCTCAGTAATCAAGAAATTTATATTTTTATGAGATACATTTAAAATGTCAAAATTAACACGAAAAAACTATGATGAACAAAATATTAAAATTTTTCATAAAAAGAGGATTAGCATGGTTGATTTCCTGTTGTTTCAAGTTCCCAATATAGCTCCGCATGGAACCCTTTTATTTAGAAATTTAAAGTCGCTCATCATGATTTTTGCATTATTTTGTACTTAAAATTTTTCATTAAAATATTATTTTTCTTGATTACTGAGTTTTTCTTCTGCCTTTAAATTTTGTACCTGTTTTATTCTCCTCCCTTTAGGTGCTGAATGGGGTGGGAAGGTGAAATAACCTGATCTAGTAGTGGTGAAGTATGAGGACTTTGGATCCCGCTGCTTGAATTGAACCTCACTACTCTGTGTTGTAGCTATCTCTATTCACGCTGTCAGAACTTGGGCAAGTTAATAAACCTGCACTCTCAATGTTTCCTTCTGTAAAATGGAGAGAAAAATAATCCTTCCTCATAGAAGGACTGTGAGGACTAAATGGATTAATAACATGAATATATCTAAAGTAAATAAAATAATCCCTGAACATAGCAGGTACTTTAAAAAGGGTCAGTGCTGAGAATTAGGACTGTCTGTTCTGATGTCAACCCAAAGCATGTGGGTAGTGCTGCCTAGTACCTCACTATCATTAAATGCCACACGTATGTCTTTTCCACATACATGCTCCTCCCACTGCTAAATACCTCTATGAAAGACTTAGTTTCATTTCTGATTTTGTAATCTGTAATTTTCATGTAAACCTTACAAAAGTGTTTCTTAATTTTGCTTGAACGTTAGATATATCTAGGAGGATTTTTTAAATCCCAGTGGCCAGGCTGCATTCTAGAAATTAACTAGAATCTTGGAGGGAGAGAACTAGGCATCAGTTTTTTTTTTCAGTTTCCACGGTGATTTTATTGTAGAGGTAAATTTGAGAATCGCTGCCTTGTAGGCTGTGTGCTGTATGACAGTACAGGTGTGGGGCTAAGATATGTCTAAGCATCATTGCAAGTTCTGCCCCTTGTTGACAGCGTAAACTGGAGTTATAGTGTCTAAACGTCTTTTCTAATCAGTAATAAGGAAAAACATTATTGGGGTGAGGGTGTGGCATGTAGTACGTGGATATTAAATATTACTTTTGTCTATCTTCCCCAACATTTTATTTTCTCCCTTCCCTTGTTCCTTCCTCCTTCCTCCTCCCTCCTCATTCTCTTTCTCCTTATCTCTCTTCTTCCCTTCATCCCTCAAGCATTCATGAGGCACATACAATGAAGCAGAATTTTTACTATGCCCTGGTAGTGTGAAGGTGAATGACCCATACTGAAGAAAGTCACCAATTGAGAGAAGGGAATTACATGTAAATGACTGACAGCAAGGAAGCAAACACTATGACTACAGTGGTTCTGACATTCAGAACCTCTTCATGGAATCTCTTGTGGGAAGTCAGAGAATATCAAGATTTCCCAAGCCTGCACTAAGCTCTCTGTCTTTAAAATATATTATTGTTAAATAGGCAGAAGGACTGTTAAGGTCAAACCAATAAAACAGAACAGAAGGATGATAATACTTCTACTGTGTGTGAGTAATAGAAAAACACACACAGTCAAAATAGAATGTTGTAAAGAACAAACATGATTCTCTTATTTATTCCTACAATAGATTGTGATGTGATCAAAATGACAAACTGTGTCACTTCAGTGAGAGTTTCCTGTGAGACTTTGAGAACACAATGAATTAAATTTAATGTAGAATTGAGTAAGAAAATTTGGTTATAAAGAAGTAGTTACAAGCACCAAAATAGAATTTGGAGAATGCCAAGACATCAAAAGCCATGTTATCATAAACATGTCTACTAAACACACTAATTGATTAATTATTACACAAAGAGAATTTGAAAAGATCATTTTATGTATCCCATTTTAATTCAGAAAAAAAATTATCATGATTTTTATAACACTTTACCTGAGAAAATTTCTTTTGAATGCCTGAGAAGAGATCCTGTGGAGAAGCAACATCCTCTGTGGATACAATTGTTAAATAAATAATATTTATTATATGAGTACTGATATGGTTTGGCTGTGTCCCCACCCAAATCTCATCTTGAATTGTAGCTCTCATAATTACCAGGTGTTCTGGGAGAGACCTGGTGAGAGATAATTGAATCGTGGGGGCTGTTTACCCCGTACTGTTCTTGTGGTAGTGAATAAGTCTCATGAGGTCTGATGGTTTTACACAGGGTTTCCCCTTTCGCTTGTCTCTCATTTTCTCTCTTGCCTGTGGCCATGCCGCTCGCCTTCTGCCATGATTGTGAGGCCTCCAGAGCCATGTGGATCTATGAGTCCATTAAATCTCTTTTTCTTTGTAAATTACCCAGTCTCGGGTATGTCTCTATCAGGAGGATGAGAATGGACTAATACAACTACTATGTGTAACAGGTAATACCAACCACACATTTTCATAGATATGTTATGCAATTATTACAAAAGCCTATGAAGTAATACTAATATTTTCCTCATTCTCAGATATGGACAAGGCAAAAAGGAGTACAATGCATTGAACAAGATCACACAGTGAGTGACTGAGGTGAAATTCTAGGCCACACAGTCTAAATTCAGAGTCTGAGCCCTAATTCTTAAGTGTAAAGGCTGTATTACACCATTCCATGGAGGCTTGCTATTCAAAGTGTGGCCCATAGTCCAGCATCATCACCACCAATTAAGAGCTTGATAAAACGCAGAGTCTCAGGCGACAACCTAGACCTACTGTACTGAAATCTGCATTTTTCATAAAATCCCATGGGGATTCAGATAGGCATTAAAGTTTGAGAAGCACTACTATGGAGAAGCTCAGAACACTAATACTTTTGCACTAGGTCATGAAATATGTCTACTGAGCGATAACAATCTTTGCTGGAAAAGCACCAAAGGTATTTTCTGGTTTAGTTCTCTGCTTCCAAGCTTATCTTGTCAAGTTGATAATTCCATGGTGTTCTTAAATCCCTTTAGGGTTTATAATTCTTCACTCAATTTTTAAAGTGTTGCCTGAAGGTGGTCCTGTCTCTACTCCTAAATGGGTTTCAAGGAAAGAACCATCCTGGCACATGCTATAAAGTTCAGTGTCTCAGAGAATGAATAGACGCAAAATAACAAAAGCAGAAGTGACAGCCTCAGACTTCACCAGCAGTTTTTTTCCCACTTAAAACAAGTATAACTAATATTTGCACTGTGCTTTACAGTTTACAATAAAATTTTACACACACGCACATATATAATTTGAAGTTGAAATACTTCAAATTGCAATATTTACCAAGGATTACAAAGTCTCTTAGGTATCTGTAAAGTCCTATGTTTGCTTATGAATCACTTCACTGCCCTTCTATAAACTAACCGGCAGTGAGCTTGTTCAAGGAATCTGATGTGGCTGTAATCTTCAAAAAACCATTTCAGAAGGCAAAGAAAAGCAGACTAAAATCAAAGAAAAGAAAGCTGTAGCTGACAGAGATCTTAAATTGCATAGTTATTTAGTGTTTCCAGTTTTCAGATTTCAGAATAAACTATAGGTCATATACTGAATGAGTATATGCATTAACTAACATAAATATTGGTACACTTAAAGAGGTAAGTGAATGTTTTAGGATGTCTAAAGACATCTTTGCAGGGAATTCAGAGAATATGTGCCAGGCAAAGCGGGCCAAGAGGAATTTTTTGCTAATTAGTGAGGAAGCTTCTTACAAACATTAGTTAGGTACTTCCTTCTATTACATAAGTTGAAATGCTTCTTACTGAAAATGAAGTTCATATTCACCAAGTGTTTCCTGAGTGAGCCTTACAAGACCAGAGGTCAATAGAATGAAACAAACTTGCCCTAGAGCCCTAGTTCCACGTTTTATTAACTTAGATGGCCTTAGTAGGCTGCTTAATATTTCTTTTTTTATTTTATTTTTATTGTTACATTTTAAGTTCTTGACATCACACACCGGGGCCTGTTGTGGGGTGGGGGGAGGGGGGAGGGATAGCATTAGGAGAAATATCTAATGTAAATGACAAGTTAATGGGTGCAGCACACCAACGTGGCACATGTATACATATGTAACAAAAGGCTGCTTCATATTTCTAAGCTTCAATTTCATTGCCTGTAAGATGAAGATCCTAAGAGCACACACCTTCTGTGTTTACTGTGAACATTCAATATAATTTAATGACCATGGCTTGTATATAGTGAGACCTCATTAAAAGGATTCGGTAAAGATTTTTGAGTATCTACACTGTAGCAGGTCCAAGCACTACAGAAAATAAGACACAATACCATTCCTATCCTCATAGGTCTTGCCCTCTAGCAGAGGTCATTATTGGCATAATCGCATCAGCAAATGTAAAATTGCTCTGAGAGCTTACAAAAATGTTTGACCTATTCACAAGGACTTTATTAGAATTAGGCTAAACAATCTCAGAAATATTTGCCACTCTTCACAATGGCCCTGCCTTGCGCATACACAGCAGATGAAAAAGCACCAGAGATGAAAGGTGGAAGAAAGAATCTCGAATACCATTCATTGTGAGTTCTGGCCATTTCTTTTGCAGGAGCTGGACTCATTTGTGAGCCAGGCATCTAAGCTATTATCAAATAATAAAGGAAGCGTGAGTTTTTGCCATAATATTTGTGCGATTTGAAGGTGGGTAGGACCTCTTATGGCTGTATTCAGATGTGTGGGCAGGAGGAAGTGACTGCTCTCAAAGCGTTCCCTATCCCACTCAAAGAAAAAAACATCTTTATTATGTCTGCTTTCTCAGAGGATATAATCTGGTAGCTACCCTCATTTTTTTTTTTTTTAAGTAGAAATGAGGACAGGAACACTGTCCTTCTGAAGCTCCTCTCTGTCAAAGGACTTCTGGGATTTCCAGCATGTGGAAGAAGATCAGAAAGTCTCTGCGGAACCTCTGCCAAGTTGCTAGAGTCAGAAACGCTTCCCACACTCTCCTGGGTCTCGTCAATTCTTATCAAAGATGCAGGGGTGGCAGCAGCCACTTTTCAGCTTCAGAGAAGGAAGCAAGTGGTTTACAGGAAAAGAAAGCGAACACGGGGAAGCACAAGACTGCTGTCAAGTGTCACTTATCCTGTCTCTGGCCATCAAAGAGGCTTAGGCTTGTGTGGAAATGGGTGTTGAGGCTAGCAGCTCTCAGCAAAATGAGAGCCATGTAGAGAAGTGTTTATTTCTGTGTATACTTTGCAAAACTTGGGTGGTTAGGATCCAGAAATTAAGGGAACTATGTTAGGTCAAATTTTCAAGCCACTCGACCTTCCTTAGTCCTGTCTTTAAAATCTAGCCCCATTCATTCGGCATATAAGATCCCCGCATGGCAAGCAAAGCCCAACCTCTGTCATCAATGCACTGAAGGCTTCTTGGAGGGCTTACAAAGCACTGTGAAGAGTTAAATGTAAATGAATCAGGAACACATGGATTCAATTTCCCTGGAAATTCACATGTGCTTGGAAATGAAGGGGGGCAGTGTCTGGCCAAATGTGCTTTGATTTATCTGACCCCACAATATACCCCTCTGCTCTCTTTTCCTCCTCTCAAAATCATTCAAAACTTTGGTTAATGTCACACCATGGCTGGGTTCTTCAGAATCTTGAAGCCTATAGTGGTTTGAGTTCCTGAAATGCTCCACTGAGTTAAAAGGGGCATTTAGAGAGCCTTCCCCTCTTCCTCCCACCCTTCCCTCCCCAACCAAAGATTCTCACATGGTTTTCTTCTACTTAATAGGGCTGAATTAAGGCAAGGATACAATGATGTTAGTTCGATCACAACACTAACTGCCTATTGCAATCCGTGGAAGTCTTCACTTTCTGTAACATACATTTTCATTCACAAGATGTTGGCATAAAAAAAAAATTCTGCAGGTGCAAATCAGGCTTATTTTATTTTATTTTATTTTTAGAAAACTACCACTTGGATAAAGGAGTAGAATCAGCCCTTTGTCCGATGAATAAATTGCAAAAATTTTCTCCTATTCTGTAGGTTGCCTGTTCATTTTGATGATAGTTTCTTTTGCTGTGCAGAAGCTCTTCAGTTTAATTAGATTCCATTTGTCAGTTTTGGCTTTTGTTGCCATTGCTTTTGGTGTTTTAGTCATGAAGTCTTTGCCCAGGCCTATGCCCTGAACCAGAAATACCATTTGACCCAGCAATCCCATTACTTGGCATATACCCAAAGGATTATTAATCATTTTACTATAAAGACACATTCACACTTATGTTTATTGCAGCACTGTTCACAATAGCAAAGACTTGGAACGAACCCAAATGTCCATCAATGATAGACTGGATAAAGAAAATGTGGCACATTACACCATGGAATACTATGCAGCCATAAAAAAGGATGAGTTCATGTCCTTTGCAAGGACATGGATGAAGCTGGAAACCATCATTCTCAGCAAACTAACACAGGAACAGAAAACCAAACACTGCATGTTCTCACTCATAAATGGGAGTCAAACAGTGAGAACACATGGACACAGGGAGGGGAACATCACACGCTGGGGCCTGTTGGGTGTGAGGGGTTAGGGGAGGGATAGCATTAGGAGAAACATCTAATGTAGATGGCAGGTTGATGGGTGCAGCCACCCACCATGGCACGTGTATACCTATGTAACAAACCTGCACGTTGTGCACATGTATCCCAGAACTTAAAGTATAATTTTTTTAAAAAAGGAGTAGAATTATACAGGCATCATCCTCATCATCCTCATTACCATAATCAACAACCTCACATTTATTTACTGTTTTAAAGTTTCAGAACACCTTTGTTAATCATCACATTTACTAGCCATAACATCTGCCTGCACTGAGTATTCAAGACGGAATCATTTAGAGCCTACTTAGGGTTATCGGGCAGAGAGATACCTTAGTGTAAGAGCTGGGGCCAGGACATCAGAAAAAAAAGCCTTTGAGTCTCCTAAGTTTGATTAATGGTGATAATAAAGGTTATAAGGGTTTATAAGGGTGATAAAAAATATTTGGGTAATAACAAAGCAGCTGGATGAAGCATCCACACTTTTGGTTCTTTGCCATCATTAATTGGTTTTACCTTTGTCCTTTTGCTCCTTCTTGGGCCAGTTGGTGACTACAAATTATCTTGGGCCTGTCCTCACTCTTCCTGGCTCACTTTTTCTCTGCCCACCTGGCTAACATTTTCTTGGTATCTTTCATTTCTTCCATAGAGGAGAATGTGTGCACACGGTGGCCACCAGAGGGAGCCCTTCAGCGACAGAGGATGATCCTGCAGGATGGTAAGGGCTTATGCTGGGAAACCAGTAATTATTATCATGGACGATTCTTAGCCTCTCTTTGTATGCCTCAGCCAAACTTCCTCTCTTTTCCTGTCCATTTTACACTTCCACCCAGACTCTCTTCCCCCAGCATCTCGGATGACTGACTTCTGGAATCCTCAAAGTTCTGGCTTATCACCTTTTCAAAGAGGCCTACCTCTGATCCCTAGATCGTTTTCATAGATCCTTTTATGTTTTTGTTTTGCTTTGCTTGAGACAGAGTCTTGCTCTGTCGCCCAGGCTGGAGTACAGTGGTGCAATCTCAGTTCACTGCAACCTCTGCCTCCCGGCTTCAAGCAATCCTCCCCGCTCAGCCTCCCGAGTAGCTGGGATTACAGGAGTGTACCACCACACCCAGCTAATTTTTGTATTTTTAGTAGAGACGGGGTTTCACCATGTTGGTCAGGCTGGTCTCGAACTCCTGATCTCAGATGATCCACCCATCTCGGCCTCCCAAAGTGCTGGGATTATAGAGCCTTTTATGAAATGAAGGTCCCACACTCCCTTGACCTCTGCTTGCAATAAACAATCCTGCTTAGTTCCTTTATAACGTACTGTGATCTGCACTGATATTATTTGTTTGTTTGCTTGTTGATGCTCTTTCTCTCTTGCTAGTACTGTGCTCTCTCTTGTGGCTGGTGATAGCTTTTGACTTGTGCATCACTAATTTCCTCAGTGCCTAGAAAAACTTGGCATATAGTAGTTAATCAGTAAAAAAAAATTACTGTTGATGGATTATTCTAGTGAGAAGTCCAAATGCTGAAGATACTGTCTTTTCAGAGAACAGAATCTTTTCATGGTGTTTTCGTTGAACATGCCAGCCAGTGATGAATTCAGATATCACAAGTATGATATGTGTTACAAGAGGGGGAAGTATTAAAACAGTACCATCTGCAATGATGGAAAAGTCGTATCTTAAGCAAAGGATCACAAGTCATGTCAACCAAGATTTATTGGGTCATGTGAGAGTGTGTTAGGTATATAATTATTGAATTCATAACTATTTATACCCTAGATGAATACATAACATGTTTTCAAAGATAAATGAAAAATTAGATTTTTCCCCTATGGATATATGGAGAGATAAAGAGAAATAAAATCAAGAAAAATAAGGAAAAAGACAGGTATGAGTTTACTACTCAAAATATATACCATAAATTCTCTGATATTGTGCTAAAGTGGGGTTGTAAGTTTTGTTCTGGCTTTCCTAGCAGCTTTCATAATGAGTAAAATATGATTTAGTATGTGATTTATAGGCAGCGCCAGCCACATAATTTGCTGGCCCCAGTGCAAAATGAAAATGTGTGGCCCCCTTATTCAAAAAGCTGGAAAAATGCCACTAAATGTAATAAAACATGAGCCTTTTTTTCTTTATTCCATGCTTTCATTCTCAACCTGTCATGGTGTTTGTTGTTTGTTATTTAATGGTGCACTCCTTTGGGTGTGGTGACACCAGCTGGGTGAGTGCAGACTCTCACAGGCGCTGGGAGCCTCACTCCTAACTTGGCTCATGTGGCCCACATATTGCCAAGTTCTCCTTCCTGTTAGCCACCAGACCTACACACTGTGCCTCTCTGGGGCTGGAAGTCAGTCTGCCTTTCCATGGCCCTCTGTCTCAACCCATAACGAATGGGTAACCTTCTAGGGATTGAAAATCCTGAATTGGGAATGAGTAATAGGCTTGCCTTACCAAATACATATCATGCTGTCAGCCAGGGACACAGACCACCACTGCCTTGCCTTACCCTGAGATGCCACAGACCGGACCCAGACCCTCCCCATGATGTATGCCTATGCACAAACCCTCCCAATGTAAGGTGGTCACTGGCCTGGGAGAAGGAGGACAGGCAGTGCCTGGGGTGCAAATGGGCACAAGGCATCAGCAGTGCGTAGTGGGGCTGGGATGGAGGTCAGGTACTGCCAGAGCAACAGAAACCAAGGCAATGGGAAGCCAAGGATCCATTCCAGGGAAGCCATGGGTTGCAAAGCTGTGTGATGAGGCTCTAAGCCTGCCTGCGTCCTCTACTGTCCCATGCTACTCCTCTTACAGAATACAAACTGAAAGATAAAATCATTAAGAATTTCTAAACAGTGACTAGCTGCCTTGCTCCTTTCACCATGTGAGGACACAATGAGAAGACACCATCTATGAACCAGGAAGAAGGTTCTCAATAGACTTTGAATCTCCTGGCCACTTGGTCTTAGACTTTCAAGATTCCAGAACTGTTTGAAATAAACTTCTGTTGTCTATAAACTATTTAGTTTATATATTTTGTGAGAGCCCAATGGGCTAAAACAGTGATGTAATTGGAGGTCCTTGGAATCTTTCACCAAGGCAATAAAATTACCATGTTTACATACCTGCATACATCATCATGATACTCCTTTCCAGTTGGAAGGGAAGATAATAAACACATAAACGAATAAAATAAACATCACCAGATAGTGAGTCCACAAGCTGTAGGAAACACTGGAGTGCTTTTTCATGCTTTGGACGTGCCTTTCTCATCCTGCACCTACCTACACATCATTCACTCAACATCTTTCCATCCTTCATATTTCAGCTCCAAATCCCCTCTCTTAGGAAGACTTCCCTAAGACTACTTTCTCCCTCTACTTTTCCTTCATACTATTCATAGAGTTTGTAATTACGAATTGGTTTATGTTATCATTTTACTGTCTATTTACCTCTGTCTAAACCAGAAGCTCTAAAGAGCAGGTGTAGGTTTTGTCCTGCCCTTTTTATATGTTCCTAATAGCTAGCACAGTTATCCTAGCTTTTGTGGAAGGCTTATCTCCCTGCAATGGGCAAATTAAATTTTAAAAATGTATTGAAAACACACTATGTGCCAGAAATATTGCTAAATCCCTGTGATAACATGATGAACGAGACTCAAGATCCATGCTGCCAGGGGGGATGATTCTGTTCATTTCCAGACTTATATCAATTTTTGTCTACTATCTCCCTGTTCCAACCATGTTTATATATATTATACCTGTTGTTTCTTAAGCATAGACCATCTGTCCATCCTGCAATACTTTTTGATCAAAATGTGTCCTCCTTCCAGATATTTTCTTTTCTTCCTCCCTTTTCGTACAATTTTGTTTGAATTCCATGTTGTAGCAGATTTCTAGTGGTCCCTGGAACGATTTCTTCTCTTCCAGTTGTAGATTTTAATACAGTGCATGACATTCTACCTAAAGACTACATGAACCAGCCTCCCTATCTGCTAGGCGTGGGCGTGTCCTATGTTCTTGCCAATGGGTAGGTGTGATGCTGCAACTTCCATACCATGTGCTCAAAAGGAAATTGTTTGCATTCCACTTCAAATGTGTGGACTCTTACGTTGACCTAGAATGTGAATGATTATGGTAGAAATTCACCTCCAATCTTGCAGGCGAAAACAAGTCCCCAGGGAAGAGCAGAAAAAGGAAACAAAGTTAGGACTTGGTTATCTTCCAACCTTGTCTGCTGGCCCTCTGGTGAGATAAAAATACAATTCCATCTCATTTATGTCATTGTATTTTGGGTCCCTTTTTCTAGTAGTTAAATCCACACCCTAAGTAATACATATGTTTTCACAGCATGTTAATCTGGACATAATGCATTCTCAGCTCCCTGTGGTAGGCAGAATGCTCTCCTCCCCACCCAAAGATGTCCATGGAACATGTGAATATGTTGTGTTACATGCCAAAAAGAGACTTTGCAAATGTAATTAAAATTGAGGACGTTAAAATAGGAATATTAACTTAGATTCTTTGAGTCTGCACAATCTAATCTCATGAGCCCTTAAAATCCAAGAATTTACAGCCTGAAAGCAGAAGAGATGCAGCTGAAGGGGAAGCCAGAGAGGTTAGAAAAGCAGAAAAGACTGAATACACTATCACTGGTTTGAAGATGGAGAGGTCACGTGACAAGGAGGCCATATGACCAGCCTGAAGGAACTGTGAGAGGTTCCTACATGGAATAGGGACCTCAGCCTTACAATCACAAGGAACTGAATTCTACCAAGAACACTGAATGCTCTTGGAAGAAAATTCTTCTTCAGAGCCTGCAGATAGAAGGCCAGGCCAGCTGACACCTTGAGTTCAGCTTTATGAGACTGGAAGCAGAGGAACTAGCTGAGCCCACCTGGACTCATTTCAGATTTCTGCGAGATAACACATTTGTGTTGTTTTAAGCTCCTAAATTTGTGGTGATTTGTTATGACAATGCATGAGTTTTCTAAGGCTGCTGTAAGAAATAACAAAAACCTTGGAGGCTTAAAATAACAAAAATTTATTTTCTCACAGTTCTGCAGGCCAGAAGTTCAAAATCAAGGGGCTGGCAGAGCTGCACTCCCTCTGGAGGCCATCGGGGAGAATCCGTGTCTTGATCCTTCCGGCTTCTCCTGGCTCTCCTGCATTTCTTGATGTTCGTTAGCTTGTGACCCTAGCACTAATCTCTGCCTCCCTCTTCATATAGGCCTCTCCTCTGTGTATGTCTGTGTCTGATCTCCTTCTTCCTCCCTCTTCTAAGGCCCATGCGATTGTATTTAAGGCCCACTCAGATAATCCAGGATAAACTCCTCAATATCCATAACTTCATCAGCTCTTTTGCAATATTAGGTCATATGGAGAGGTTCTAGGGATGAGGAGGTGCATCTAGCTTTGTGGAACAATTTTTTTCAGCTTACCACAGGCAGCGACAGAAAACACACTCTGCTCATTTTAAAGACTATGAAGACAATGACTAAATATGTCACATGGCTTGCACACAGTCTATGACGTGACTTCTTAGGGAAAAAGAAAAGCATAGGATGAGTTTGAATACTGGCTCCATCACCTATTCTAGGCAAATATTTGACCATTATTTGCCTGTAAAATAGAGATAATAGTATCTATATGGCATGATTATAAGTAAATTATATAGGATACTATAAAGTATCAGGGCATGCTTAGCATATAGTAGATACTCAACAAATGGCTGCTATAATCATTATCATCATTCAATATAAAATAAGGTGGCAGTTTCTTTGTAACTTCCTGTTCCTCTTGTCACCTGTAGAATTTATCAGCTCTATTCATCATAATTTACTGTTTTCTCTATAACATATGAATTTATTTATTTATAACTTTAAATATAGGCAGATTGTAAGACCCTTGAGTCAAGAACTAGGCTTTATTTTGGTTCCAGCTTTCCCTGCTTGGTAGATATTTAAGCAATGTTTGTGGATCATCTTTATTTAACACAAACCCAGGTTGGGGAACAGTCTCAACCCATCACCTTCAATAGAAACAGATTCAATTGTGAAAGTGCTGAAAGACAAGGTAGACTTTTTGAGAGCTGAGTTAAACTGTAAGACTTCCTGCAAAATACCTTTGGCTTATTTATCTCCCCAAAAGTCTTTATCTCATGACAACTCCTTTTTTGTCACTCTCTTCCCCAAATTTTGTCTTTCCTCTTTCCCAGTTTCTTCTTCTGCTTCTTCTCTCTCACTGATATTTTCTTCTCTAAAAGCCTCATAGCCTTTACGTTATGTGCTTCGATTTAGTATCTCATGGATTTTCCAAATACAGGTCTCCACCGCTGACCATGATCAGCACGAAAATGGACTAATCCACGAAATATTGAAAAAGCCAACAAATAATTATTTAGGAAGAAGATGAGTCAAAATGATGACTTTTCTTCTATTGTTCTCATGATAGTCTTAAATCTTCTTTAAAAAAAAGATAGGGAACAGAAACTCAAGGTAAAACCACTAATGTAGGGGTTATTGACCTACAAACACAATGTGAAAAAACTTATTTGGGAGCACGTTCTGCTCTAGGGAAAGAAATGGCCTTAAGTAAGCATACTATTTTGTTCTTCCTCCTGAAACCCTAAAGTGCATGGAATGCATGATAAATCCACCAGTGCCATACAGAGTCCACAGCTTGAATGTTAGAATAAGCATTTGTATAATATCCTTCATATTAAAAAAAAAATCACAGGCAAGCAATTAAAACCCAATACGTTTCTGGCAATTGTAAAATCCCATGTGTGCTTTTAAAAACTATGGAAGACATGAGGATGAAGTAGACAGAATAATGACCCCCAAAGATGTCAGTGTCTTAATCTCTGGAACCTGTGAATACATGGCAGAGGGGGATTAAAGTTGCAGATGAAACTAAGGCTGCTAATCAGCAGACACAGAGAGCACCCTTAGTAACCAGTCAGCCCCAGTGTAATCAGGATGGCCCTTAAATGTAGAAAGAGACATAAGAGAGAGATGTGAATACTGAGGAATGGTCAGACAAATGCAATTTCTGGCTTTGAGGATGGAAGGATGGGGGCCATGAGCCAAGGTATCTTGGTGGCCCCTAGATGCTGGAAAAGGCAAGTGAATGGATTCACTGCTAGAGCTTCCAAGAAACACAGCCCTGCTGACATCTTGATTTTAGCCTAGTATCTGTAATGGTATCTGTATCTGAGAACTGAATCTGATTTAAAACCAAAAAAACTGTAAAATAAAAAAAATGCATGTTCTTTTAAGTCACCAAGTGTGTGGAAATTTTTTTTTTTTTTTTTTTTTTTTTTTTTTTGAGACGGAGTCTCGCCCTGTCACCCAGGCTGGAGTGCAGTGGCGCAATCTCGGCTCGCTGTAAGCTCCGCCTCCCGGGTTCACGCCATTCTCCTGCCTCAGCCTCTCCGAGTAGCTGGAACTACAGGCGCCCACCACCACGCCTGGCTAATTTTTTGTATTTTTAGTAGAGACGGGGTTTCACCGTGGTCTCGATCTCCTGACCTCGTGATTTGCCCGCCTCAGCCTCCCAAAGTGCTGGGATTACAAGCGTGAGCTACCGCGCCTGGCTGGAAATTTTTTACGGTGGTCATTAAAACGTGATACTGAGGACTTAGTCTGAATTGTATTCTTTAACTCAAACATCCCGATGTGTTATTTTATTTATGGATGTCTTGTCTTTACAGAAATTAATTCTTTCTCACCCTACTCTCTGCCCTGATTGATCATTTTTCTATGTATGACATATTAGACTAGTATCAGAATATCAAATGGCATTTTTTAGAAAGAATGATAATTAACTTATAGTTGGAATTGTAAAAAACCCAAATTAGTTGAAATTATCCTGAAGATAGAGAGTCATTTCTCTTTTTTTAACATAGGAAATGGAGATGAGGAATCTGACATACATCTGAGGTACTTCTACAGCAAAACAATTTGACCAATATGCATGAACCTGCTGTACCATCCTGAAACAGCATCTTTTATCATGATTGAATCACTGAGGATAAAAGAGAAAGCTTTATTGATAAAGCAGTGAAGCATTCAGAAACTCTCTTTTCCCTTTCCAGTCTCAAAAAAAGACCTGACTCATTCTATTACAACACCAATATTTGCCTGTCATCTTCAACCATTAACAATACTAGATCAGGTTGTTTAGATTGGGTATAGCAATTCTAAAATCCTTTACTCTTAGATTTGAACTACACCTTTTTCGAAGTAGAAAAATGATGGAGAAAGAAGAAAGTATCTTTCACGATTTTTTTTTTTGCTTGTTTGCTTTGATCTTTCTTTTTTGCTTTTTTGCTTTTTAACATATCAATCTTATTTACTAGAATAATTATATAATCACCATTCCACAGCAGTACAACCAGCAATGAATCCATAGTTGTTTCATTTGAAGAGACACATCCCCTTGAGACAATTGGCTGAGAATTATTATTTATTAATGCAGCATAGGATAAATTTTAAAATGCTATGTCACATGAAAGACAAAGAAAAGTATAGGCATACTTTCAATTGAGAATCCCAGTGAAGGAGCTCTTCACAGATAGACTAGAAGCTCTAAGTTGAGAACTTCTGCCTGGTTTTAAAATGTCTTCAAGTCTTAAAAATCGTTGCATTCTTCCCTGTCTCATGCTCCTCTCTCCTCTGTTATACCACTTTGGGAAATGTTAGTGTTTCCTTGTACACTGACTCCTTTTTCTCATCCGGCCTCTGATCTCTTTTCATCATCTGCCACTCTACATTACATTCACAATCTGCCGCTCTCCCAAGGACATCCAGGATTTCCACACTGACTTTCTTCCATGGCAGTTTATTCAAATGTGCATTTCTCTCATCTGGAAGACTCAAAGGCACCCCCTCTCACTACTTACTACTTCAGCTTCAAAACCTCTTTCTGGCAAAGTCTTATTTGTTCTCCAAATCTTAGTTCTTATTCCTGATACTGTCTCTGCCCTTCCTCCTTGATCCAGATCCTTTCCCCGTGTTCTCTGTACTTTGACACTCTCGTCCTGGATGCTCTCCTATCTATTAAATTGCAACCATTTGTTTACCAGCCTGAAGCCTTTCACAGACACCAAGTGAATTGATAGCTGGGTTGCTGCAAATCCATCTTTTAATATCGCTAAAGCTTCAAAATAGTGCCTTCACAGATAACAGATGTTCAATAAATGCTGAATTAGTAGATCAACAGGTGAAACAAAATCTGCTATAATATTTTTACATTTCTCTAATTATAGACTTAATTCAAGTTGTTGGCAAATGGCAATCTGTGGAAGAAAAATGAGGATCAAGCCTATTACAGCCAAGTACTTGTCTTCCCCTTATAGTTTCAAAGTGCTTTTAAAAGAGTAATTAGCAGTCCTTTACTACATCAGCACCATAATCCCCTTTCCTAGAAATGCCAGAGGTCACCTCAGAATTGAATGGCTGAGCAAGGATTAAAACATAAGAATAAGGGGACTTTGGTTAAGTTAACAGGATCACTGCTTTCTTGTCCTTGTTAAATATGCTTTCTGGACCATAACAAGAAAGCATGGTGGGGCCAGGGGTGGGGTGGTCATGGGTTGAAGAAGTTAAGGGGAAAAGAAGATTTATAGATTGATAGTAATCAGTTCATCTTATGCTTCTCTTCTGATTGCCTTGCTTGAATTCTTCAACATGACTTCCTTCATTAATGATAAACAAGAGTTGCATATCTTCAGACTTCATGATGCTTATTTTTGTTACAAAGACACCTTTATGTAGACTTTTTAAACACTGGCAATTCCCCATGCAAATAAAAAATGTCCAGAGTCTTTGAAAGAAGTGGAGACACTTTAAATTTTCTTGAATAAAAGATGATCCGAAATACATGGTTCTTCTTTGGAATTAACCATTCGCCTCTTCCAAAAGTGTTGTTACCTATGATCCGTGAATTTCCCCTCCATTTGTAGACTGAAATCTCCAATAAAAGCCACCAAAATCATTTCTCTAGTTTATTGTTGGCTGATCATGGTGGACTGGGAGGATGTGGTGGGTGTTGTACGGGTAACGAACTAGGTTTATACCCTGGGAACTCTCAACAGACTTCAATCAAAGAAGAGAACTAAACTATAGGCATGAGTACATTATGTAGTATATTCCACTGAAAATTCAGTATGAAACTGTGAGACGTAAAGACAGAAGGAGTAGCTTGCCTGATGACAAGCTTTTTATTTACACTTAGTCCTTGTTATACTATTTGTCGGGTCTATGGAGTCCCCTGCATCATCAAATAGAACCTCTATTTTCTTGAATCTTCTTCAGTGAGTGATTATAAACAGATAGCAAAATAATTTAGTAGGCTAAACAATTCTAAGCCCTGAGGAGAAAATTAATACTTACTAGGCATTTACTATGTGCCAGCCTACTGGAACATTGCATTTTATATAGACATAAGATTAATATTAAAATGTGTATAATGCATTTCTAAAATGTTTAAAAATTTTTATAGGTTCACTTCACAGATTAAAAAAACTAAAAAATACTACGCTACTTGCTCAAGGTCTTCTACTTAGTAATTATTGGAGATAAAATTCAAATAGTTTTGATAAAACAAAAATCTTGTCAAGGTTGCCACCACCACCAAAATGGGAAATCTTGCAGAAAACAAAACAATGAAAAAAATATAGAGAGGAGTAAAAAAGTAGAGAAATTTTGACATGATCACTGAGAAAAATTAAGCCCATTCTTTTAGACATGAAACAGACCAAAATTGTAGGTGTGATTCGGGGATGGATGTGAGGAGAAGATGGGGAAGAAGAAAAAGAAGGAGAAAGATGGAGAAACAAGGATGGTTCCATAGTGGGAACTTTTTAAAATGCAAGTACCAAAGGAGATTACCAAGGCTGAATTTTTTGAAATGTACCCTTTGACTCTGAGAACAGTTAGTATAAAAAATGCCTCTTGCACTTAACGTAAATTAACAAAATGTGGTCAACAAGACCACAACTTAAGATGAAGTTCTACCTTTTCTTTATTAAACTTCATAAAGCAAAACATGATTCTTTGACCAAGTGAATCCTTATATAAATTATTTAAATTATATCCAAGCTTGTTGTGGTTATCATGTCTATTTTCTTTCATAGCATTTCCTTATGTTAAGGTCCACAACTTCTAAGTCCAAGTTTTTAGATATTCCTTGTTTGCCTGGAACTTTCATGTACTTGCTTCAAGATCAATGTTACCAAATTTATTTTCACAGATGTAGCCTGGTAGGGTTTTATCAAACACATAGGAGCTTTGATTATTTGTGTTTGGAAAATCTGAAGTTTAGCAAAGCTAAACAGCTTTTATTTTTTTCCTTAATTAGTAAACTGCAGTACTCCCCTGAACACATTCCGAATCTTCACATGCAGGATTCTCAAATAGTTTTGATCCCACCTTCTTCTCACAGAGAAAAACATCATATACTAGTGTTTTGGGGAAGACATAATGGGACCTCAGTTCTTGATCAAGAGTCTACTATACAAAGGCCTGGACATATCAGTTAATCTTCAAGCCTTACCTAGATATCTACTGGTGCTTATTTGCTATACTTTCTTTTAGGGTTGATTTCCAGCAGAAAGGGAAGTGTGGCTAACCATTATCCGTTTTCAGACTTTAGTAACCTACTCTTTGAGAACATCGCATTTTTTTTCTTAGAGAATTCAAAATACCAGAAATATCCAAAGTAGTTTCTCTTCATTAAAAGTTTGAGACCTTCTCTTTTGAAGTCAATGGAATACAAGAGGAAGACTTTTCCTTGAAACCTGTCAGCATCAGTTGGTAACACTGTAACATCCAGTTTGTTAATTAATCTTTCTGAGGCTCAGTTTTCCTGTCTATAAAGTGAGGATTACAGCGACCACATAGGGATATAGTAGGATCTATGATTAATGAATTATTTTATAATAAACAGAGACACTGCTAGTTCAATAGAGATAGAGTTCCCTTCCCTTTTTTCTTGCTCAGTATCGATGTCTCAGTACAGTATGTCTGGACCAACCCTCCAGAGATCTGCATCACACCAGAAACATGAATTCCCCATTGGCTAATGCCTCTCCATGCAAATATTGCTTCAACAAGTTGTGTGTGGAAAAAAAAAATCCACCAACCATCAAAACTAAATAAATAATTTAAACATTCCAAAGAAGGTATTTGTTCCCAAGGAATTTATATCAGAGTTGCAAACACTTGACAAATTTTCATATAAAGAATATTAACAGCACAAGGCAGCTTATAATACCCAAAGAAAGGTCTATAAAATCTCAGAAGAAGAAGAAAATGAGGAAATGAGGGGATAAGACTTGAGTTGTGATTTCTTAAAAGGTTAGGGCCTTCTGTAGATTCCATAAGGTTATTGAGGAATTTGGGGATGAAGTAGAGATTGTTTTAATTCTTCTGTGACCACTTCCATGTGTACTATTTTGTGTAGAAGTTTTGCCCCTGAAGAATCTGGAGCTTCCGGGTGGTCTGTATATGAGTTCTAAATCTGGATGTCATCATAGGTGACAGCTGGGGAGAGAAAGGTTGTCGGGGACAGGGCAGAGACAAAATAATAGCATGCCTGAAAGATCCCTAAGATTAGAACTGTATACCAGCACCTCTTCCAGGAAAGAAAGAACAGCGGCTTCAGAGACCCTAACCACCCCTTCCATGTTAGTTGTTTTGCTTATCTGGTTTCTAAATGTGACACACAAGCAGGCCATAGAGAAGAGCTTGGCTCAAGCCAGAAACTTGGATATTTTCTAGGTTTAGTTTAAAATATGAAAACAAAACAAAACCTTGGAAAGTAAGAATTAAACCCATAATAATGAAGTTTTAGAAGGCTCCTCAAAAATAAGTCGTGCTAATTTAATATAACAATATTATGCTTTTGGAGTAAAGAGCCATAACATATGGCGGCGAGAGCTTGATGCCAAAGCAAACTATGAAAAGCCCTGCCATTCACCACATCGTCACTAGAGGGGGCAGTTGTATGCAGATAGGGTTCATTCCTGAGCAAGAAGCACACCCACCTCTACTAGTGGTAACAGCTTTTCGTTGCCATGGGAATCCCTAAACAAGGGGTAAATATGTCGACAATAGCCATAGACAATTTTATTTTTTATCCTTTTTTAATGCATGGCAGTCTCAGAGCACTCCATCTGCAGCCTGATGTTGCTCACTGGCCTGTTAAGTCTGGGCAGCACAAGTCATCCATTATTACTAAATGGTATCACAGCACGCAGCTCTGTTCACACACTGTGGTGCATTGTAAAAGTCCCTGCTCTATGTAGAGAGAAAAAAAAACACAACTGTCTTTGCCCTTCCCTTTTTCCCTAGCTTGCTCCTCCTTCCAAGAGCAGCTGAATCTTCAAATGAGGATGCGTTCTGAGTCTTTCTGTATTGGGCTAGTAAATACTTACCATGATCAAGTGTGGAGAAAACCAATTTAGTCTGGGGCAAAGAAGAACTGAAAAAGAGGCAAAAGGCATCTGTGAGGCTCAAAGATGGATGTTTGAGGTGGCTGGAATATAGTTAAAATAATTTTACTTACTCAAACATATACCTTTAAATGGAGTCTGTGAGAGAATTAAGGCAAACGCTGTCGATGTCTGTGTGCCATAACGGTGCATGTATCAAGATAGTCCAGTTTGTAGGAGACATAGCTCTAAGTCTAAGCCATTAGGAAGAACCCTAGCCAGGGATGTAAACTAAGCAGAGAATTGAACTGTATTGCCGGTAGCAAATTACCTTATCATCTTTACCTTAATTTCCTTGGGTGTACGCATCATTTATTATACACCTTCTCGGTGTTAGGTACTCTGCTGGATATGAGTATTAAGTAGAGATGACCCCTGCACTTGAGATGCTTACAGTCAGGAGAACTTTCATTCCCTGAGAACTGGACATGATCCAACAGGAAGCTATGGTCGCTATGGCAATAACACAGATGCCTAACTCACAATTAGAGTCCTCCTCTCCAAAAGGCCCCCTTCTCAGACTAAATGGAAGAAGAGCTCCTTCACACAATGGCAGGAGGAGCAGGGCTTTAGACATGGTTTCATGAGGTCAGAAATCAAGCCACTTGGTTGGTGAAAGTACCCTTTGTGGATATGCCTGCATGTGGCACATAAAAGACCTTCAATAAGTATGTGCTCCCGAAATGAAAACATAGATAAGTGAATGGATGGGGAAATAATGAGATAGCTGATGCACTTTGAGAACTCTTGGTGGATGTGTTTGAAGTAGAAAATATTGAATAGTCACTATATCATGGAACAGCAAATCTGGATAAAAAGTTAAAACATTCAACATTGAGCCTTTAGTGTTAGCTTAATCTAAGTTTTTCCTTTCATTGAGCTAAAATTTCTTTTATCACTCTAAACATCAGAATATTTAAATCATAGCACAGATAAATATCCATCTTTAGGATGGTAAAAATTCACGTGAAAATTACTAGGAAAGGGAAAGGAAATGAAATGACTGGCTATCCACTTTCTGGGAGGGGTGTTTCAAATGCGATTCGTGTAGAGAATCGCTGGCCTTTCCTTGAAACTTACATAGAAAATTTGGGTTCGTGGCACATGGAAAATTCCCTAGTCTGTCTGGGATTTCCCAGAGATTGTATCCCTGGGAGCTTCAAGGGCATAAAACTAAGAAGGGTGGAGGAATCCTTGAATTGTGTGCCATTATCATTCAGCCCCTGGTGATGCTACTATGATGATGTTGGCCAGCGCTGGCTTTTTCTCAAAAAGAGGCCTCGGGATGTCAACTTAACTGGAAACACACTCTGGAGTTACAGCCAAGAGGGGCGACCTTTCCCCAAATGGTTCTTGTTTTGTGATTCAGCTTGTGAGTCATTTGGTTAATAACAACTTCCTGTATGTCCCAGACACCCCCTAGAAAATTTGGATCTCTTCTGATTCGGGGAGGAATTCTTGGGTCGGTTGCTAAGGCTGCTGGTTTGAGATTACTTGTCAGTGAAGTGGAGATTCTGGAGATTTTCTGTAGCCTACAGAGTTGCAGAGGAACTGGTAGTATTACAAGAAAGCAGACTGCAGCATCAGGAGACTGACTGTCAGATATCATTGTCCAGTAGACAATTTTGAAATGTTAGTAGAAGGATATCAGGTTACTACACTACTGCCATGGTTTAAATGCCGCCTCCCAAAATCATATTTAAATGTAATTGCCATTGTAACAGTATTAAGAGGTGGGAACTTTAAAGGGTCATTACGTCATGAGGGGTCTGCCCTTGCGAATAGATTAATAGATTTGTTATTGCCAGAGTAGTTTCCTTATAAAAGGATGAGTTTGGCCCCCTTTTATCTCTCTCACTCTCTGGATCCTTGCACCTTTCACCATGGGATGATGAAGCAAGAGGTCCTTGTCAGATGCTGGTCCCTTGATCTTAGACTTCCCAGCCTCTAGAACTGTAAGAAATAAATTTCTGTTCATAATAAATTACGCAGTCTCAGGTATTGTGTTATAGCAGTAGAAACAGACTAAGACAACTATTAAAAATGAGTGTATGTATCTTTCCAGAGTAGAGAAGTCCACTCATGCATGCCATAGACTTTAACTGCCCCCTTGCATTCATTCCACCCCTTCCTCATTATATAGCAACCATATGGTAGGGTAGGTTACTCACCAGTACATACTGGTGGGATGGGCTCACCACTGGTTCTGGGCTAATCCTATCTCCCTTGGTACAATGCTTATGGTTAGGGTTGGACACTTGGGGCTGGCTTAAATCAACTAGGACAAAGCATTTTTCTGGCCAAATCTAGGTCATTTCCAACAGGATGAAGCTAGGAATTCTATTACTTGAGCTAGGAAAATATGCCATTTTTTTCTGGATACACAAAAGCATGTATGTTTCTCTGAAAATTATAGACAGCCATACTGTGACTGCTTGGAGAGGTCAGCCTTAGGTTGATGCTGACGACACCCAAGGAAAAGAAAAGAGAGCTAGAAAGAAACTGGTAATATCACCAGGCTCCTGGATGAAACCAAAGACCCCTTTTCTGCCATATGCTTTTTATATGAACTGAAATATTTTCTTTATTATTTAAGATAGTTTGAATTAGGTCGGTCGCGGTGGCTCACGCTTGTAATCCCAGCACTTTGGGAGGCCGAGGCGGGCGGATCACGAGGTCAGGAGATCGAGACCACGGTGAAACCCCGTCCCTACTAAAAATACAAAAAATTAGCCGGGCGTAGTGGCGGGCGCCTGTAGTCCCAGCTACTCGGAGAGGCTGAGGCAGGAGAATGGCGTGAACCCAGGAGGCGGAGCTTGCAGTGAGCCGAGATTGCGCCACTGCACTCCAGCCTGGGTGACAGAGTAAGACCCCATCTCAAAAAAAAAAAAAAAAAGATAGTTTGAATTGAGTTTTCTGTTACTATTGGCAGAAATAATACTTACTAGTATAATTTATTAATTGGTCATCCAATCTTATATTCTGTAAATATTTACTAGCTGTCTACTATTTGCAAGGCATAAAGACAGAGATAGTTCTTTCCCTCAGGGAGGACAGGGTATACTGAAAAGGCAGACATGTAAATGGAAAATAAATGTATAGCATGGTAAATGCTAAATTCAGGTAATATACACGAGGCACAATGGAAGCATGGAAAAAGGAACCCCTAAATATGCCTTGATGGAGGCAGCCAGGGGAACTTCGTGGAGGAAAAGGCATTTGAGATAACTGTCGTAGGAAGATCTGGAAATAAGGCACAGAGTTGAGGCTGAATAAATGGCCGGTGCTACATTTTAAAGAACCTTTCATTTAAGATAGGAAGTATTTTTTTCCTTGTTGCAATGAGGAGTTATTAAAGAATTTTGACCAGAGTGATCATTTTGAAACCACATACATCATGACTTTGTAGCTTCTAAATGTGATAAATAGTAAATCATTGTTGTTAAGAACATGGGCACTAGACTCCTTGGTCTTAAATCTTCGTTCTGCTATCTCCCAGTGCCTCTGTTTTCTTATCTGAAAAAAAAAAAAATAGATGCAATGATATTGTTGTAAGATTTAAAAAAGAACTTTTTAATATAGTGGCAGGCACATGGCATATTTATATACTTTTTTTTACCCCCTTCTCCCCTCCCCCAAAAAAGCTAATTTTAGCTTATAATAATACTATGAATGGATTCCCTTTGGCATGATGAACAAACTAAGGTTTGGAAAAAGCTGCACCCAGCTGCTTTGTTATACAGTGTGTCATCAAAAACCTATGACTTCATTTATAATGCTGGTCATCCATTGTTTAATGCAGTTTAGTAAATTTTTGGCCCATGCTGTTTATTTGCAGTTCAGCTATTTTTACGTTTCTGGAGCAATGTGTGCATACCCATAGATGGGGTAGCCCATTTAAGATAAATATATTATCCCCCCCAAATAAAACATCTCCATAGGTTTAAGACAACGTAAAGATAAAGATATGATAAGAGGTGTACACTTGGAGGTCTGTAACAGCTCATGATGGTTTCATGAAATAGGCAAAGTGAGATGTCTATGTAAGATGTTTCCTAAATGGGAAATGTAACCTTAATATAGATGTGTACCACGCATTGTTGATATTGAGCTGATGTTTATGTGACTATGGCTGCACTGGTTGTTTATCGCTAGTGTCTCTTCTGATTGATCAGGCATTATTCTGATTAACTAAGTGTTGAGCCATAGTACATATTAAGTATTTTGAATACTGTCTTTGCAACTAAGGTTCCCATTCTTTATATCTAAAGCTCGCATATAAAAACGAGGGGTGTTGGCAGACAAAAACAGTCAGCTAAGTCTGTAGTAGTTGTATGTAAAGTGAGTTCAGGAGAATAGGAATCGCCAAATCCCTGATGAAGAACGTGGAAGAGGCTGAGACAGTAAAGCAACACCACACTGTGGGGTATTGGCATCAGCTTGCCAGAGAACAGATAGACAGACATTTGCACCCCGCCTTCTTTCTTTCTAACTAGATACACTTTTGCAAGTTACTTAACTTCTCTGAGTCTTAGCTTAGATGGAGAATGCAGACAATAATTCTTACCACAAAGAAATGTTGGTAATTACTATTATCTAGCATGGATTCTGGCATAAAAATAACTGCAAATGATATTCGTTATTCTTATTGATCTCTGACTAGCGGTATTGGGAAGAAGACCCACTTTATATTATGACCTATTTACACAAGGGGTGCAGATTATGGATGTCTACTAAAATTTACCTGCTTTCCAACAACTAGAATTTTAAAGAATATTTAAGAAATATTTCCAGGATGGCTCATTCCATGTTAGGTGTACTATATTAGTCAGGGGCATTTTGTCACAATTTTAACAAACTATTGAGACTATACTTGGCCTCAGATGGGAACAAACACTGATTCTAGTGTAGGTTATTTTACTCTAACGTTATTACATTTGTAGGTTTGGCACAGCAGCCTGTACATGCTAAATGCTCAGTGAATGTGTGTTGTGTGTATGAATAGGTGGGTAGCTTTATAACTAATGATTAATACTAGAAATCAAGCATTACCTGTAAGATACTACTTTTTCTCCTGGGGATGGTTTTGCTTTTATTTTAACTTCTACGCTCTTGTAATGTTCTTATCCAGTTCTGCCTTGTGATATGATTATTTGGTCTTGTTTTATTTCCCTTACTGAGATACAAGTTCCTTGAAATCATATCCTGTGTCTTACTGTCTCTTTTCTAAAATCCCTAGTGGTTAATTGATTCTCAACAAATATCAGCTGGGTCTTGAAGTAATCTATGAGATATCATACTAAGTTTCAAGGTGACTTATCTTTTGATGAGTGTATGCATCAATTACATGTTACCTTATTTGAGAGATGACACCTGCTCTGTTTCAATGACTCTCTACTGGGTCACAAGTGCTGTGTCTCCTGAACTGGCATAGACAGTGAGAGAATCACAAGTCTCATAGCCACACATCCCGTACTTCTGATCATGGTAGTTGTCTGATCTAAATCACTCTAGCCTTGGCTGCCTTTCCATAGTCAGTGCCAGTAGTAGGCAGGACCTAGCCCAATATTTGCCTCCCTCTTGTGAACTGCCCTCTTTACATCATACAGAGCATCTTGCCTGCTTCCATTTGCATTGATGAAGGCTTCCTATGGAGTGCCAGCTATTATGAAACATATAAGCATGGCAAAGGGCATGCAGAGATTTAGGAGTTCCAGATAGGACAGAAAGCACTTCACTTAGCTGAAGTGACATCCAGATCTGTGCCGTGGTCTTGCCCCTTCTTCTTCTTGATATGTGCATTTGACAAAGCACATTTGCCCAGAGCTGTGATGAATGGAGAGGGTCCTCCATCCAAATACAGCAGGCTCTTGTGAGTTGCTGACATTTAATTCACAACACACACCAACTGCCCAGTAGTTATTAAATTCAAGGTCCCACAGAAACAAATAGGATAAGTCAGAGCAACTACTTGACGTCAAGTCACTGCTTGTTCGTTCTCACGTCTTCTACATCTCCATTTTTCTGACTATTTCTTTCCAGACACTGCCAGTTTCCATCTAGGAACAGTACGTTTCCAGTTAATCTGAATTATACCAAGGAAAACCTAATATAGCTTCAAAAGATGTAAATCAAGAAAGACTTTGACGCTGAGATTAGCTGTATTTTTTAGTTGATGTTTTATTTTTTTAAATGTGTTATCCTTTTCCTATAACCTTATCATGCTTTTCTATTCCCATGAGTAAAATACCTTATTATCATCAAATACATTGTATAGTATAGGGAAAAACAAGAAGATCAGCAAAAGGCTAACAGGGGGTTTTGTGTTTTAGAAGAGTATATTCAGCTTTTTTGGTCATTACCAGTAGCTTTGAGTTCTGAATTAAGAGGAAGAAAATTTCAGGCTATGACAATTCTTAACCATCAACTTATCATTAACAGGAAGACTATTTGAGTAGGGAAAGCTGTGTTTTGAAACAGTGTAAGTTCTTTTACGTGTTTTATTATTTTATTGAGTCTTAATGCATAAGAGGAGTTCTGGGGTATAAGATAGAAACTGATCAGACAACATAAAGTTGAATAATATGTTTCTCAGACTAGATGGTCAAACACATAATTTTCCATGATGTTAGAAAGCAGAGGGGTCAATGTATCTCCCGGGACACTTGGACTGTGTTTACCCAGAGCAACAATTCAAATAATCTTGGAGCAAAATATTATTTGATATTGTCTTATAATGGATTCCTCTGAAACAGGGAGTTTTGTGCAAAAGTTGATTGGGGAGTGCTCTTGCGAGACATACCTGTAAGGCAGTAAGGTAAGAAAGTAAGGTAAGAAGAAACAGACAAAAAAACTGGCCCACAACACAATTGAAACTGAGCTGTCGGCTGATTGATCTCAAATTGAAGTAAGTTGGCAAAGCCTTTGTATCCCTCCTTCAGCCAGTAATTTGCTGCATGGTAAACTCTGGGAGGGTATATAACCTTGGAAGAAGTCATTCACTGAGCCTGAGAGCAATTTCCAATAAGCATCACAGCTGTGAGTGGCCAGCAGCCAATACTACCAGCACCTGGGGGATGAGGGATGGGTGCACTGGCCTTGAAGAAGGGATTTGGAGCACTAGAGTGTTTATATAGAAAAATAGCTCTCAGAGTCTGGTACCCAGACAAGCAGCATCAGCATCACCTGGAAATGTGTTAAAACTGCAAATTCTCAAGACCAACCCCAGTTCTGACAGAAATTCTTGTGGTAGGATGAAACAATCTGTGGTTTAACAAGCCCTCCAGGTATTACTGATGCACAATTAAGGCTGGGAACTACTGCACTCGATTATCTATTGCATTCACCTAACAAATTATTTTATTAGAATAATTTGTGTGTGTATGTTTAGAACTTTTTTCTGATAATAATGTACTGATTTCTGCATTTGATTATTTGTGTTATCTCACATACTGGAAAATCCAAGACATAATTTAAAGCTTCAGTCAGTTTGGCTTACAATAGCCAATCATCACAATCCCCAGTCAGGAAAATGTGGAATGTGAGTCTCTTTTATGCTATAGGAGCCTAACGGAAAAAAAGCTAAGAGGAGACGAGTAAGTGCACAAGATACACAGAGATGCAGACATCATCTGTGTTCTTTCTTTGCAAGGGATTGTGAAACTTTAATATTGTGAAAACCTCTGACTTGCATCTGGATGAATTTAGATAGGTACCAAATGTCTGCCGTTTTGCTTTTGAGAGGAAAACAAATACAGTCTTCCTGTTCTTATGGAGAATTTATACAAACATTGATTGACCATGAAGATAACACCGATAGCCAAGAAAAAAAGGTGCTGCCAAATGGTAAATGATATGGTGTTACAAAGTGTGGATTTTCCATAGACCATGAAAATCAGAACATAATTTTAAAATGAAGAAAACAGGAAACCAAAGATGAAAGTGCTTATTTATTAGATCCTGTTTCTGAGTTCAGTTATATAGTTCATTGCAAAGTTGATATCCTTGCCTTTAAATAGAAATCAGAATACCCATTTTTTAGAAACCTCTGCAACTTTGCAATGCTTCCACACCACCTCGGTTTATCTAGTCTGGGTCTCCATTGTTTGCCTTTAAGAACTATTCGACTTTGGGAGGCCGAGGCAGGCGGATCACAAAGTCAGGAGATTGAGACCATCCTGGCTAACATGGTGAAACCCCGTCTCTACTAAAAACACAAAAAATTAGCCGGGCGTGGTGGCGGGTGCCTGTAGTCCCAGCTACTCAGGAGGCCGAGGCAGGCGAATGGTGTGAACCCGGGAGGCGGAGCTTGCAGTGAGCCGAGATCGCGCCACTGCACTCCAGCCTGGGTGACAGAGTGAGACTCCGTCTCAAAAAAAAAAAAAAAAAAAAAAAAAAAGAACTATTTGAACATAATTAGATTCAGAGGACAAGGGCTCTGTTTAGCCTGTCCATGCCATCTTGATCACCAATTTGCTGTTTGTACTGACACTCATCTGTGTTGTTTATCTTACTTTCTTTGGAGTGGTGAATGTCTCAACATAGTCAATAACTATGGGCTTAATCCTCTGTTTCCAAAAAGCATTTGGACTTCATTTATTTTTCCAACTACAAGCCAATTATTGGCCATTGAAGCTTCCAAAAACCACTTTTACTGTGTGAGTGGGAGGCTTAGATAACCAGAATACTTAATTAAATATAATAGTTTTTTCCAATGAACCCTCCATGGTGCACTCATTTTTAATAGCATCCTATGCTTCTTTAACTCTAGGAGAACCGGCCCTGAATTTACTAACAGGCAGGTTTAGCATGGAGACAGGTTAACTCCGGTAAGTCCAAAGATGCTCCTGAGGGGCTTATTCCCATCTGTTACTGTATTTTGTAGCTTGAGTTTTGGAACAGCTGGGAAGCATGAAAACATTCTCACTGCACAGAGGCTATATAATAAACTTCAATCTAAAGAGACGCTCAGTTCGTTTCACAAAAATCCCTCCAAAATACTAAATTCTGGAATACCTGTACAGCAGAGAAAACTCGCATTCTCGGGGCTGTTTTTCTCCTTGAGACTTTTGAATAAAAAGATTAACCTCTTTTTACATTTGAAGGACTTTCTAAAAAACAAGATGATCAAACTTAAATAAAAGCTGTTTGAGAATCTGCTCATAGTGTCTCATGTTTCATTGGCTGAAAGAAAACTACCCATTTATTATCAATAAATAATAGTAAGAATAATAATAGTAAGTTATTCGAGAGTTATTGTTAGTAATCATTTGTCCAGTTCCAGCAAGGAGCTGGATATTCTGAGCAACACTAAATGATCGCCCCATTAGTTCATTATGAAGTAAAATAATTTAAATATTACAAAAAGTATGCCAAAGTAACTAAGAGTAAATTTCAAATGTTTCCTTGTTATAAAAGATAGGTGAGCAAAGTGATGAATACATTAGCTTGGTTTAATCATTTCATACTGTGCATGTATATCAAAATATTACATCGTACCTGTAAATGTATACAATTATGATTTGTTCGTTAAAAACAGCATTTTAAAAATAATAAATTGCTTAGAAGAAAAATCAATAAAATTTGATTAGAGGTGTTAAATACAATAAAATATGTAAATAATGTACCTATTAACATAATTTATGAATGTTTTTTATTTGTTGTTAAGAATAACAACATGCATGATAAATGTACACCAGAACTTTTTCATATGTTATGTGAGACAACATAGCTTAGGGCAACATCACAGGCTCTATAGACATATAGATAACTTTTAGAGTGTGAAGTAAAAAATGAAGTAATGTGAGTAACAAGTGATATACTAAATAGTGGTAGCTATCATTATTTTTATAAATGTCCAATACACATATATTGAGTAAAAGAAAAACTCGTACCTGCTGCTCTGCAGCTGCATAATCCCTGCTCTATTTGTGGGTACTCTGAACACTCGCAGTGTATGATTTAATATTGACTAAGGTGAGATTCCGGACAAACACTGTGGACCCAGCCTTTGCCTAAACCTAAATGCTTTGTTTGTTTTCTTTTTTCTGTTTCAGTATTTTTGATGAGCTCAGTTTCTTGTACTTTTAAAAAAATAGGAGGATAGTAGTAGATGACCTGATAAAATGCAGTGTTTCATAAGATCTCAAATTAGTCAAATCTGAATGACATCCGGTGTCTTACATAATGCCTGATGCTTTCTTTTTGACATGCGTAGCTTTTTAAGCCTTTGAGCTAGAGTATAACAGGGGTGAATTAGTTGGGTTTTTCAAAAAAATAGAATCAATAGGATATATAAAGATACATAGATAGAGATATCAATAACTTTATTATGGGAATCGACTTAATGCAATTAAGGAGATTAAGAGGTCCCAAGATCTGCTGTCTGAAAACTAGAGGGTGTGACCATCTGGTGTAAGTCCCGGAGTCCTCAGGCCTGAGAACTGAGACCTCTGATGTCCAGTGAGAGGAGGAGACGATGCCCCAGCTTAAAGAGAGAGCATAAGAATTCACCCTTCCTCTGCCTTTTTGTTCTATTCAGGCCCTCAATGAATTGGATGATGCCTGCCCACATTGGTGAGAACAGATCTTACTCAATTTACCGATTCACGTTGCTAAACTCTTCCAGAAGTGTCCTCACAGACACACCCAGAAATAATGTTCAAACAGCTATCTGGGCATCCCTTAAGCCAATCAAGTTGACACATGAAATTAACCATCACAAGTACTGAACTTTAAGTCCGTCTATCGTAGTTGCTTGTGTGTGTCTGACACCTGTCTTAAACTGGGAAAGCCTGGAGGAAAAGAAGTACATCTTCTTCCTCTTCTGTTTCTCCATAGAGGCTAACTCCATGTAGCTGCAATTGCAAAGAGATACATGGGCAGAGAGTAGAGGAGAGCAGTGCAGTGGTGCTTCGATGCTGTAGGAAGCAGATATTGAGGGGAACTCTCCTGAGGGTCCTGAAATTCATAGCTGATTCTCAGCAGATTCCTGGGGATCATGCACATGGGCTCCACAGGCACCTGAGAATATTAGCCACATCTTCTTTTACATCTGATACTTCTTGATGTCAGGAAATCAGGCAGCAGCTTCCCCAGCCATGTTTGTATAAGCTTTTCATTTCCTGTATTATGTATTGTCACTTGGAATAACAATGAATGAGTTTTGTTTTATTAATAAAAACTCTGTTCAATATACTGAGGGAGAGAGAACCAAATGAACAGAAAAATAAGTTGGAGATTCTCCAATGCTATATGCCCCAGCATCATGTAAGATTAAAAAAAAAAAAAAATTCTTGCCTTTTAGTTGTAATGTATATCTGGGAGCTAAAAACTGATGACTTTAAGATTAGGCAATATGCAAAATAGACAAAAGCAGAGCTAAATACAGTGATGCTTGCCTTTCCACCGGCAACTCCAATACAATGATCTATAAGCTTTGATTTAAACACTTTCTGAGTTACTGGTTAACTGGGGAAAGGTTCATGGGAAAAAAAAAAAGCATTACATAACCTTGCTGTTTAAAGTCATTGTCATTGGCATCACCTGGGTGTTTCTTAAAAACACAGACCTTGCATATCTTTAACAACATCCTGAAGTGATCAGTAAAGTCATTAATGATGAGAACCATTCCTAGGGAGGACTTGTTAAAACAGAGATTGCTCAGTCCCACCCCTAGCGTTTCAGATTTAATTTGTCTGGGGTGTAGCCTAGGCATTGAAATATTTAAGAGCTCCTCAAGGAATTGCGCTGTGAAGGCGTTTGAGAGACAGTAGTACAGAGTTCTTCTGCTACGGTCCGAATACCTGCAGGAGATTTAGCATGTTTGGTAAGTTAACAATAATGACCCAGAATTTGTTTCCAGGTGCATTTTATCTTAAGTAGCTCCATTAAATCCAAGTCCTGAGCTTTTCTTCAATAACTAAGATGTTTGGACTTTTGCCAGCATTTTATAGGGTTGCCTGGCTAAGCTAGCACGTCTTTGTCTATTTCCTCCTGAGTATTATTCTTGCAATTAAATTATTAGCTACAAAATAGGTGGATGCTTTTTTGGAAGTATAGCGATAGCTTTGTAGTCCATAAAGAGCTGGTCTTTCTAAAGGCATGGGGTATTTGTTTCCTATTATAGCTGTAAGAAAGCACCACAAACCTTTTGGCTTAAAACAACACATTTATTATCTTACACTTTTGTTGATCAGAAGTCCAAAATGAGACTTATAGGGCTCAATTCAAGGTGTCAGTAGGGCTGCATCCCCCTTTTTTTAAATTTTTTTTAATAGCACAAACTAAGAATTATAATATATACAACATTCCTAAAAATCATTTAGAATAAAGACAACCCAGTGAAAAAATTAATACAGGCCATGAACACAGAGTTTATACACACACAAATCTCTAAAGTACAAAAAGATGGTCATCTTCACCAGTAACTACAAAAATACAAAGGAAAACAATAATAAGATTTT